>NW_025946603.1:11276-17235 GCF_000764305.2 Hyalella azteca
CAGCTATAAGACGACAGACAGGCTTGTCAGCTACGAACTGCTGAAAGCTATAAGATGACAGACAGGCTTGTCAGCTACGAACTGCTGAAAGCTATAAGATGACAGACAGGCTCGTCAGCTACGAACTGCTGAAAGCTATAAGATGACAGACAGGCTCGTCAGCTACGAACTGCTGAAAGCTATAAGACGACAGCCAGGCTCGTCAGCTACGAACTGCTGAAAGCTATAAGATGACAGACAGGCTTGTCAGCTACGAACTGCTGAAAGCTATAAGACGACAGCCAGGCTTGTCAGCTACGAACTGCTGAAAGCTATAAGATGACAGACAGGCTTGTCAGCTACCAACTGCTGACAGCTATAAGATGACAGACAGGCTTGTCAGCTACTAACTGCTGACAGCTATAAGACGACAGACAGGCTTGTCAGCTACTAACTGCTGAAAGCTATAAGATGACAGACAGGCTTGTCAGCTACCAACTGCTGAAAGCTATAAGATGACAGACAGGCTTGTCAGCTACTAACTGCTGACAGCTATAAGATGACAGACAGGCTTGTCAGCTACGAACTGCTGACAGCTATAAGATGACAGACAGGCTTGTCAGCTACGAACTGCTGACAGCTATAAGACGACAGGCAGGCTTGTCAGCTGCTCAGTCGTTCAGCGCAGGGCAAGGAGGAGCCAACGTACCAGCACGTCACCGTCAAATACTCAGTCTGAGACTTAGTGGGTCTGTAGCATACATAACTAATTGAGATTAAATGTAGTAGAACTATGAGAAAATTGTTTTCCATATTTATTGCCAACTTTTGCTGTAGCAATATTTTACTTAACAGCGTTCCTAAACTGCGTTAACCTCAGTGAGTGTAGACAGGTGACGTGCTTCAATACAATTTGAAACACTATCGTAAACTGTTCATGGGTGTGGCAAAATTGTAAACACGCGATAGAAATTAAAATTATATTTGTCGATTCTTCAATTATATAGAGTGAGTACAAGCAAGTCAGTGCGTATTTGTTCTTCTTTAAAGAATCATTTTACGTTAAAATTTTCTTAAGATAGGCAATTGGAAGCGAGTTTAAATTTCATAATTCTTTAATTATTGTTCGGTTTTTTATTTTATTGCTATAGGATATTTTTTAGTGCGTTAATCTCATTTCAGTTACTGAAACTTGGCCCGTGGCGCCCGTACTGAATATAAGTGAGAATGATGAACGTTTGTCATTTAAATCACTGGTCGGATTAATGACCGCTCCGAAAGGTCGAAATGAAAATAAACTCGTAATTTATTCAGTGTCTTTAAAAATGAAGGGGAATGTTGACGTTTGATGTCAGATGATCATGATTTATTAGATATAGATAGTACTCATTATAGTGATGATTATTTTAAAGGAAGACATGAATTAACAAGTAGGTAATAATGAAATTGGGGATCATAAATCGTAAAAATTTTTAGGTCATCAAGCGAACTCTGTATTGCTTTAGGCAGAAAAACAATGCGACAAAAAACGCAGATAAAGCAAAGAAGAATATCATTTAGTAGGGGAATGCGATATGATCAAGAAAAAAATGTGTAATATTCGGATCATGTTGATCAAAGATATTTCAAGGAAATAGGAAGATTATACTAAATGGCGAGGATGATAAAAGATACGCATGTATTAATGATTTTAGCATATTAGTTTTAAGGAGCTTTAAAATAATGCGAGTTCTTCAATAGTATATAAATAAAAAAATAACAATGACAATCTTCGTTAAGAAAGCAAAAAACTATAATGATCTAGCATCATGTGCTAGATCAATGGATATTTAAGTGAGATTAAATCAATTTTTCGTGGTAAAAAATCTGAACATTGTAATTTAGCCATTCTTCCGGCAACTTCTTTACCTAGAATGCATTCAAGTTGCCTTCCAATTAATGTTCAGTTTATGTCAGGTCCCAGCTGACTTCAAAACGATTAGCAAGTCTATTCCTCTATAGCAAGCTCGGTAGTTAGAAATTAAATGGCTTGAAGAATTATATAAATTTATTCATCCGTTCCTCCGTAATGAAGAGGATATTCCTTACTAGGATATCAATTAATTCTTTCTATACTGTAGAGCTTCATGAGAGCGTAGGTAATGTTTGTATTACGGCGCATGTAAACCAGCATATGCTGCGGAGGCTAGGAGACGCTATGCAGGCTTCGAACTTTTAGAGTAACATTGAAGTTCAATCGTTGCAATAAGCAGTAAAATATTGAATTGATTATATCGTTATTCTAAAAGGAGTTATGTGGGGATACATGAACTTATTTGCGTGAGTGGCTCGTCTCATTAAAAAGGCATCAATTGGTTAGATTGAATAGAATTGCATCGTCCAGGACCGAGTAGACCCCAACCCTGGCAGCTCTGCTCAGGCAGCTTCTTTTATTCCCTAGAACTGCAGCCGATACCTGAAATATGAGAGCAGAGGCAGACATTTCTCATCAGAGATTGTTTGTTTTATATGTATAGGTAAATGAGCGCGTTTCAAGTTTATGGATAAGCACGTCTCCTTACGTTATGCAACTCGAGCCGTAATCTCGATTATTATTGTAATAAGTGCAGTCAGGACTTTTCTTGCTCATGGAGTTAGATCTCGGAAGGAGCAGCCAGAGCTAACTTCTGACGTACCATTCCGTACTTCGAGCATGCATACTGAATATACATGGAAATTAACCTACATGAACAATCTTTCATAAGCTGAATATGTTAAGAATTTAGATATGTCACGCCGCTGACCACATCCTGTTTCCAAGATGCACGTGAACAGAAAACACTACTGTTAGATCAGATGAATTTTCCACTCCCTGATGTCAATCCTTAGACAACAGATACACCAACCAACATCCGTTGGTAATTTATATCTTTCTCTAAAGACCTGGTAACGATAGTTACCGTCGCTATGGACATTAACACGTTGAGGACGGCACGACCAACCAGGATTGCCAGATGGCCTAAAACGGCCAGGTCTGCGAACAAAAAAGGCCTATGATTCAATATTTACTTGTAAATTTATTGGGTCCGGAGCAGAAATTAAATTGTAATTTTTTTCGTACTTTTTAACAATTAATACGGAAGTACCGACATCATAAATTTTTGCCGGACAAAGCAATTAAAAAAACTAAATCGCGGACTTTTTCCGGTAAAAATAACTTTGCAACCCACCACCACTCGTGCCGCACTTAACGTGTTGAAGCAAGGAAGCCATTTAGATAGTGTGAGCCCTGGAACGTTCCCTAAAATAATGAATAACCAACTAAGCACGAACAGGAATTCTACAAGATAAGCCATTTATTTTATGCCACAGCGATGTCGCCCCACAGATTTAATTTACATTTTTGTCTGCTAAATGCATTAGAGTTAATCGGTTGAAAAATTAATGATTGATGTTCAAATTCTAATGTCAATTTACCTCCCTTTGTTTCAGATAAAGCCTTCGTTGACAATAAAAATTGTAAGCATAATGATCATTAAACTGCTAGTGTTCACCTTGTTTGCCGCGGTGAGGGAAACTCTGGGGAGCTCTAATAAGTACATCTCGGCCCCTGTGGCTGTTGAAGAACTTCTCGCACTTGGCGTGGCATCGAAGAACTACTCTGGCCTAAGTGCCATCCGCTGTGCCAGCCGGGCTGCACAGAGTGGCATCTCCTACCCAACTCTGTGCGTGCACAGCACCAGCGGGCAGTGCCTGCTGCTGAGCTCGACGTACCTGGCCTTGGTCAACCGAACTTATCCGGGTTCCAGGGACTACAACTGCTACGTTCAGAATACTTTTCCTGGTTTCGGAGGTCTGGGTGAGTTACATAAACATCAGTGTTTTCGAGAATTGCTTCCTTTTAACAACACTTCTCTTTAACTTCATTTCTTTTTGTTCGTTTGTTGGCTGGAAATATTATAATCGATATTTAACACACTTCTACCTCTCCAATCGATCTGAAATTCTGAACACTTACGTAAAGTTTGAGACAATGCGTGAATCAATTGAGAAAATAAATAATTTAAAAATTAAAATTTTTATTTTAACATTGAGAAAAGCTGAAAAAATTGTTTTGTCTGCTAAAAATTTTTTAATTACAAGTTCATTGTACATGTCTAACATCGGAGACAACGGCCTCTTTGGAAGTGTTGTCTTTATAAATTAATTTTAAACGCATATTTTTTAACTGTTGGCTCCTACAGGTGAGTTTGCTTTTCTTGATTTGTTAGGATCATCCGAAATGCTGGATCTCATAGGTACTAAACTAAAAGAAATTAGAAGCATATCGAATACTCTGACCCAGCTATGGCTGAAACTTTAATACACAAAAGTAGTAAAATATTATGGCACGGATGAGGGTTGGGTTGGCAAGAAGAACAACTTTTGGTTTTGTAGTTTTTACTCGCCGTTGTCTGTAATAATTGTGACCTAAGTTACTTGGTGACGGGAGCTGGTAATAAGATTTAATATTAGTTAATGGGTCGAGAACGACATACATGAAACTTACACTAGGCAGGGGCTAGACTCTCATTGTTTAAACTTGAGTACTAAACGTTATGAGTGAACGTTATTAATTGACATCTAGATAACAAAATTATAACTGGCATGACAGGAATTGTTTATGACATCATGGCCGCGATATTTCATTTGTTACTCACACGAGGTAAGAAGAGACTACTACTGGCGTTTTCTCGCTTATGCTAGCATTTGCCAACGCTGGGTTGGGCTTTAAAATTGCTTACTAAGTATTACAGTGCCAACACTGGGTTGGGCTTTGATTGCGATTAGTGCCAACGGATGCAGCTGGGCTTGAACTACGATTACGATACATGAAATCGTGAGATTTAGGTTAAGTTTAAATAACGACATCTTAAAGTTATCTAAAATGCTTCAAATTAAAAAAGTTGCAACTAATCACAATTCGGCAGTGAGGCAGTGTAGACGAGGCGGTGAACAAAGTAGTCTCCCGCGAAAATTTTCTATATGACTGAGTCGAAGAAAACGGAACGGCGTCTCTCCTACATGGCTACTCAACATTCGAATAATTATAACGGCAAAGTGAGACAAATGGCTTAAAAATATCAAATCGGTACGTCTGGTTATGCAGCAAATAATTTTTTCAAAACAATAGTCCCCAGACGAATTCATACTAAGAAATAGCTATTAACTATGATGTAGGAGCCCATGAGCAAATGTTCGTAATACTAGCTGCCAACAATACATATCTAGGCGCAGCGTTACTCACAATGACAACTTTAAAATGCACTCAATAACATGAATTTGAAATCACGAATTCTGGAATCATACACCGTAAAGACGATAGAGGAATAGATAGATGCAACAGGCTTAGTAAGCTAGAGCAACATGTTATAAGGTAACACCGGAGGGCTCGAGGAGCAACACACTACTCACTCGAACTCTGGACGCGTAATGGTGCGGCGGTGACGCAGCACTGACGCTGCCACGCTGGCTGAGAACGCGGGAACCGCTTGGGGGCTCACTGCGTTCTTTGAATGAAGATTTCGTTAATCTTTGCGATATTTTCCACGCACTTGTTGAGTGAACGCCGGGATGAGTGAAGATTTTAAGAAAGGATAGATGAGGATGGGAAAACTGAGTGCGTTTAATCTGACAAGTGACAAAACGATGTCACATATTATTTCAGACAGAAAGGAGCAGGCGCCGCGCCCCCGCCTGCTAAGTTTGGCGGTCCTGGGTCCTGGTCGCTGACTCGTTCGATGATGTGATGTAACTCGATGATGTGACTCATATTCTCAGAAGTGGGAAAAATATGCAGAAGGTTCAGGTTAAAAAGATTGTTGTGAACAGTAGGTGCATGGGTTTGTTCATCATAGGTTAAATTAACCATGCTTCATGTCAAGTTACAGCCGACTTCTCTTTCGTTTCGTCGTAACACATTGTAAGCGTACGTGTGCACATTCATCGACGCCGATAATAG
>NW_025946604.1:0-3073 GCF_000764305.2 Hyalella azteca
GGCCTATCCCCTGAAGGAGGGTTCAACTTGGCAGGATTCAAAGGTAATTACCAAAAATGTGATCTGAAACAGAAGGGAATTGGAATCCTACCACCTGGAAGGGAATCCTACCACCCGCTACCGGAATTGATTACTACAGAGTACAGGGCGTGTTGTGGAACTTGTCCGATGACACCTTTGCATACAAGGTGAGCGTAAAAGAAATGTCACCGACACTTAAAAAAATTTTTGTTCCGTTAGGAATTGTCGGTCCCGTCTTGTTGCCTACCCGAAAACTTTTTCAGGAAGGCTGTATGCAAAAGCTCGATTGGGATTGTGGCTTCCCGCTAAACTACTTAGTGTGGAATGTCTGGAAAGAGGACATCGCTCTTAAAGGCGAATTCAAAATCCCCAGATGCATCAAAGCTACTACTCCAGTTTGCATCGAGGTGCAAGTAAGTCTTTTGCGATGGCTCAGAAACGGCATACGGAGCCGTCGCTTATACCTGCAAGTGGAGAGGGGGCGCATGCCGGAGGCCAGCTTTGCCATATTTCACACTTTGTTCATATTCCTTTCCATAGGTAAGAACGCTTAGAGTGCATAACGGCATATGAAGTCAAGTGCTCAAAGCCATAGCGCCGTATGCCCACAGCCATAAATAAGCTTGCCAAAGGTAAACATGGCCAAACTTCCTCTGGCCTAACCTCTTCAGGCCTAAGCTATGCGAGCTGCAACCTTTCTCCACTCGAACAAACCTGAGCGGACCTAACCTAATCTGATTGGCTGCAAAAAGTTAGAAAGGCGGTCCAAGTGTGCTGGTAGAGCCAGTAATTGGCTGCAAGAAGGTTGTGAGCCGGGACAGCGTGAATAGGTTAGGCCAGAAGAGGTTAGGCCGGAGTGGTACAGCCGGATGGGGAACTGCCTGCTAATGAGCGAGAGCATGCTGAAGCAGTGGCTAAAGACCTACGGCGCTATTATGTTTCGGCAGTGGGTCGCTTGTCTGGATTATGGAGTTCAAGCGTAGTCTGCGGCTTCTAGTTCTGAGGCTGAGTAAAGTTGATGCATGATGAAGCTAGGCGTTGGCTCCAGGGCCTATTTAAGAGTAAAATTTGTGGCCTACGGCTGCGCCCCCAAGCAGAGCGACTGTGTATCCCGGTAACGCAGCCCAATAATGGCAAAGTCTCGTCTCTCGTCAATTTACAACGCCTAGCTCAAAATGGTACCCAGGATCGAGCTCTGTGGTGTTCGAATAAGTATCATCATCCGCCTAACACTGATTGAAGAGTTGGATCTAGAGGAGACTCACATTTTCTATCCAATCGGTTCGCGTTTGGTAGCTTACTGCATTAGCTCCTGGGGACAAAGTTCGTTGAAATTCTTTAGACACTCGAGGCAGACTGAAAGACGCAGCGAGGCACTTGTGGATAGACTACTGCGTCCCAAAATAATTTTCTAGAAATGAATCGGGACAGACGAAACGAGACGAGAAAATTCTGGGAAAAATAACGGGATAGAGGGTAAAATTTGTCCCGGAATAAACGTATGAACCGAGATAAGACTTCTGTCCCGGAATTAAAAACTTGTGTCCCGGTAAATTATGAACCGGGACGAGACAGATAGATTTGAAACGATACATAACGGAACGAGACGAGATTTGTCGTAATTATTTAACACAAAACAAGTTTTTCGATTACGATACGAATCATTTTGAAAACATGGGTTGAAGAATGCCAAGTTAGCCCTTTATTGCTAATGGGACCATAGACAGTTACCAGTTAAATTGAGTTAATTGCAGATTTAGCAAAATTTGTCTGACTAACTGACATGGCAGTTAATTAGTGGTCCGTCAAACAACGCAAACCTGTCGATGTATGACTGAGTATTGAGTAAAAAATGTTACCCTTAAGTCTTAACTAAGGCTTCGATGGCACTTTATTGGAACCGTACGAGTACGAGTCGAGTTCATTACGCGTTCGGAACGAGTTCAGCGCCATGGACCGCATAGGGACGCAGTTTCTAGATTAGTCGGCTTCAACCAGACCAAGCTTCAGCCAGAAAATGTTGAAAAGCTTCTCTTCATCCAACAGAACTATGACAGTGTCCAAATCAATTTCTGGATACTGACTTCGGCTGATGACAAAGATCCTGGTAAGATATTCCTAATAATGCTAAAGCTAGTATTAGATTATCTCTGCCTTTAGTAAAATTTTGTGCTAAGCCTGCAGGAAATCTTCACAATTGCGCAGTTTCCTGAATTGTTATTAAATGCTTGTTTAACGTTATTTAGAAAGGATTAACATGGATATATCGAGTTCTTTTTTGAAGATCAAACTATATTTTTTCCAACTTTAATTTTGTTGTATTTTAAAATGTAGACAAATCAAAGTCTCCAGTCAGCCAATGTTACCAGCTACAGCTAGTATGACCTCCTCAAGACCATCATAGAACAAAATTTTTGGAAAATAAATAACGTGCTTTTCCATTTTTATTTACCTGTCAGGATTAAGTACCATATTAAGCCACGACATGTATTCGTAGCATAATCCATTTCAATTGCCGAGCCAGAATCAGAATAGTAAAAGGATACATCTCAAGTTATTATATAAATGTATGATGGTAAGCCAAAGTTTACACCACATCAATAATTAATTCGTCTCGTTATGTCTCGTTAAAAGGGCTATAAGTTCCGGAAAATTTTAAGCTACCTATTTCAACCGGGGTGTCTCGTCTCGGTATCGTCCCGAATTCCTAGGAGGGCTGAAAATTGTCCCGGTTTTAATTGCGAACCGGGACAGAGCCGGCTGTCTCGTCTCTGATTAAAAAAAAACGAGTCGCCTGCCGAAGACCACCATTGCCCTGGATGTAATGGACCATCATGATTCCTGCCTTCCGGGACGTAGCCTTCAACACTTCAAGCCGTCCGCATCTAAGCCGTGGGTCGAACCAGCCCTCGGTCGAACGGCCACTTGTCGAAGGACGATAAATTTTGGAACAGAACTATGCTATCTGAAACCTAACCTCAGATGCGGTGAACGTAAAATTACGTAATTTAACGATGCTCGGAAGTCAGATTCGATCCGCGGCCTGGTGGTG
>NW_025946605.1:0-662 GCF_000764305.2 Hyalella azteca
ACCTGGCTTGGAGGTGAGGAGTCAAAATAAAAAATCTAGAATGAAGCCCGACAGCTTCCAAAGAGAAAGAAATGGCTTGTCAGGATGGCGATTCCAAATCGAGACTTCCCAGCAAACTGTTTTATTTCCATTTTCGCGAGAACACGGCAACTTCTCCAGACGTGACTTGGGAAGGTTTTCTAAAGCCATCATTCAGGGGGGGGGGGACGAGCGAGTTAGTCTAGCATAACCTAATCTACAGCACAGCCCATGAGCCATTGTATCCGTGGAGGAGCTCCGGCACATGCCGTCGCGTCGTTACAGTATTGAGCACTCTGGCGATCTCATCTACACTGCATAAACTGTTGCCAAAAATTACTCGGAGTGTGCTCATTTCTTTTTTCTTAGGCACTTTATAAGAACATCATGTTCATGCTGTATTGTGGATAATACAACTACCTATAAAGTGACAATGATTGATGGTGCTTGCTTATATGGGCTGGTTTTAAAATCTGAAACAATAGAAAATATCAAAAGGACGAAAAGGTTTAAAAAAATAAGAGAAAGGGACTTATTAACCAATATGTTCCATGGACTCACTCGAGTACGGGGGATCTAACATGGAGGGGTTGGTTGGCGTCGGGGTTGTCGAGGTTGGGGTTCTTGCGCATGGTCCATACGAC
>NW_025946606.1:0-392 GCF_000764305.2 Hyalella azteca
GGATTTTAGAATCACTGCATATTTACTAAGGAAAATCTTGTTTAATAACGTGTACATTTCTTATTCTCTTGAAATTGTAATCAATAGGTTATACTGATCCGTTGAAAAATAAGTAACGTAGACACGCAGGTTTTTATCTCCTCCATGTATATTTAGATTTTACCTGAAAACAAATTGAAGAACCATATTATTCTATTTGAATTCTATCTTTTTTTTTTGTTGATGATGTAGTTGGTTTCCAGAACGTATTTAGTGAAGGTAAAGCGAATGTACTAAGCGTTTCTTCGCTTCTAAATTTTTGGTTAACGACATTACACGTTACTCTAGTGAGAACGCGTTGCACCTCACATTACACGTTACTCTAGTGACAACGCGTTGCACCTCACATTACA
>NW_025946607.1:0-620 GCF_000764305.2 Hyalella azteca
TAGAATGATGATAGAATGATGGTAGAATGATGATAGAATGATGATAGAATGATGATAGAATGATGATAGAATGATGATAGAATGATGATAGAAAGCCCTGATGCATTCAGGCTACAACTTGAAAAGCTCCTGATTGAAGGCATAAGGACTTATTCGATCATCATTGAGCTTTTTCGAAAGCTTGACTTGAGATTCTCATACCAGCTAATTAGTTAGGCAATCAACGCCAAGGTAATGATTGCAGTATAATGCAGCATTATGTTGGCAACTCTGACGTGTTATAGTTGCTTTTGAGTGAAATATGCGCGCTGAAATGAATGACTCTTGCTCATATTTTTGCAATGGAAAATCCCGTTACACTTGACGTGAACGCTTTAGCAGTGGGTTCATCCTCATAGGTCCTACAAAATATCTGTAATTGCGAGTTCAAAAATGTAAGCGATTATGGATATATCATTACTGATTATCAGTTTGGAATCTGCATGAGGCCATCAGTTCCTATCGCGTATGTTGTCCTCCATTGTTACTGCAGAAATGCACACTTGAAAAATTATTGCATAATCGTCATTTTAAATAAAAGAAGCAATAAAAGAAATAGTCTAAGTGTTGAACAGAAGCAA
>NW_025946608.1:0-31528 GCF_000764305.2 Hyalella azteca
TCTCTGAACAGCAGGTAATCCAAGTGTAATGCTTGTTATTTCATTAGATACTTTGCAGGTCAAATGATAATTAGCATTTCATTTGTCTTTCGGAGACGCTATATATATAATGGCAAAAATGCGACTAGACAAGCGCGTTTAAGTATAAGGGCATTGAACTCTTCAGTCGGTCAGTTAAACCATGCTGTAGCCTTTTTAATAATTTGTGTTGAAGAATATTGAAGGCTCGAGCAATCCAAAATAGTTTCAGATCCATCGCAAGTTACATGAAACAAGAAAAGGACATTTATCTAATAAATAACATGTCACAGATTGAAATACGTTCAACTGAAGCATTGTTACAGAGATGTGCAATCTAATATCTGGTTATACTGCTATATGGAGAAGAGTTCGTTGATGCAACAATTGGTTTAAGGTGAGAGGGGTAGAGCTTTATCCTGCCGACCCCCCTGAAAGTTTTAGACGATCTCTCCACATTATTGGTAATCTTAGACATGGCATAAGCATGGCTAAAACATTGTTTAATCATGGCTAAAGTATGGCTAATGTATGGCAGAAGCACGACTAGAGCATGGCTAAAAGACGGCTTAATAACGGATAAAGGATGGCTAACGTATGGCTAAAACATGGCTAAAGGATGGCTACCGTATGGCTTAAACATGGCTAAAATATGGCTACCGTATGACTTAAACATAGCTAAAATATGGCTACCGTATGACTAAAACATGGCTAAAATATGGCTACCGTATGACTAAAACATGGCTAAAATATGGCTACCGTATGACTAAAACATGGCTAAAATATGGCTACAGTATGACTAAAACATGGCTAAAGACCAAATGTGTGCAGGAGTTTCGTGCGAGCTGAGAGACACCGCGTCCATCCTCACCGCGTCGACAGGTTGGGTCTCATACCTCATCACTCAACAGCCTGACCTCCCACTCCTGGTGAGAATCAACGCACTATTTCTTTAAAAACTTTATCACATAAGTAAGTCAATATGTTAGTCAGTAAGTTAAAATTATTTTACGAATGCACCGTCGTACCTGAAACTCGGCCGGCTATATTGGTTCTAGAATTTCCTGGTTTACTTTGCCTGGGATTAACAAAATTCACAGCAGGACATAACAAATCAGAATAAATTGAACAAGTTTAATTTAGGGTTTGGTTGTTTTTATTTTTGGTTAATATATAAAACGAGATAAAATGCAAAGAAATTATAAAAATCGTGCGGGTCGCCAACTTCATTCAATGAAGAGCTATTCGTGTTACACTGGTCTGTGCTCTCACTCTGTGGATGACACCAGAGTTGCGTCACTATGCAGGTTTTGAGAAGATAAGTGAAGTACATTAGTTACTTAGACCACGTATACTTACTATATACGTAGACCACGTATTAGTTACTTAGACTACGGAAACAAGGGCACTGATTGGTAGAGCACATAAGCCTATGACTGCAATCCAATATAAATCATATACCTTAATCGATACAGTCATTTAAATAACTGCTACAATAACTTTCATCAATTATAAATGTCTTTGAAATTTGTTTCGGGTCCAGATTTTGTCGATTTTGTCTTCACTTCCGCAACGGGCGCCCCAATTTTCTGAAATATGTTATCAGTTGTGTGAGAAGGAGAACATCAAGAAGGAGACTATCACAGAATCAAGAAGGTGTTTTGTGTTCATTCAAATTGATTATTATTTTATTATGAGTCCGATTTGAAAAACACTTTCAAAATTTATATGCACGTATTTTGTGATCTAATTATGCTCCTAATTTTGACCCTTGAAATATAAAGATAAGATCATAGTCCGGTTCTTGCTTGACATGCTGATTGTAAGGGTATTGGTATCCCGCTAGTACGGTCTCCATATGTACAAGCAAATCCATCCTCAAGTTGTAAGCACAGCTAGATCGATTATATATACGCGGAGGCAGTAGTGCTCTGTCCTCAATTCTCATAGTCTTGATCCCACTGTCCTAAACGATGGTTGACGAGCAGTGTTTCGGCCGTCTTTTCTTTTGAGACATTTATGATTTTGATGATAGTTATCCTTCGAGCAATTTATTCATTCTGTTGATGTCGTTGCCTGCCTACATGACTGATTATCCTCCTTAGTCAAGTTTCTCAATTAAGAAGCACAGACATTCGTCGTTTTCCTTCTCATTCGTCGTTCATTCTTCATTCGTCGTTTTCCTTTCCTTAGACCAAGCCTAGTAGTGGAAGCCAAACAGACCCACGGTCAAGCCATCAGCTCCGCTGAGGCACATACGCTGAGTTCATACCGAAATTTAATGCATTTGGCCATTTTTCCTACGAATTAGTTATTGGGAATAAGTAAGTTATGAACCTATTTTCAAGATTGTGGATGGAACAATTCTCACACGTGGCATGTACATACACATGAAAATTGCGGCATTGGAAATAATGTGAAGGGATAATAATTCGACTTTAATACCTATTTCAGTGTGATGAATGATATCGATGTTCGAATAATTCGAAAATCAGAAAAAAAACTTTCCATCAGACAAAAGTAAAACGGAAGACATGCGGCATTTTGCTGAAATAATGCATTAAATCTCACCTGGAATTATCACCGACAAAACTACGCCCACGGGTTATTTTGAACATCATATATTACCTATTTATTCTTCATCACTCATCAGGATCCCTGTGCCAGTAGCCCGTGCCCTGCCACCAAAGCTTGCATACGCTACATGATCCCAGCCAAGGTGCCGTACCATCCTGAGTGGGCCCTCAACTTCTCCATGCCAGGCTACTTCTGCTCCAGTGCTCCACTCTTGCTGGCCCAGCGTGATCAAGGCAAACGTGAGTTTGTTCAGTTGCTGTGTTGTAAGTGAAATAAGTAGAACTATTCACTTTCTAACTTTTTATGAGGGAATTGAATATCTCCTTACTTCATTTAATGTAGGGTTATCTACGTATATAGCAATAGAATACGTTATGTTAACTTCAGAAAGCGAACTATGTTATTCTATCGACAGCGCAAAATTGAGTCTGTATGACGGTCTTTCAGTTCCCCAAATTATTGGTGCAGCATATCGACTTAAAGTCTTCCGTTTATTGGTGCAGCATATCGACACAAAGTCTTCCGTTTATTGGTGCAGCATATCGACACAAAGTCTTCCGTTTATTGGTGCAGCATATCGACACAAAGTCTTCCCTTTATTGGTGCAGCATATCGACACAAAGTCTTCCCTTTATTGGTTGGTGCAGTATCGCGACTACCTGGAAAATAACATGTCGTGCCCGAGGCATGTCTTGTCGCGTGACGTGCGACTAAAATACAAGAGACGATATTCGAAATTCTCGGTATGATATTCTGTGTGACAATAAAACATCTTCCACATATATTGGAAAATACGAGCGGTTAATTTTCTTTACTTCCACGGCGTTTTCCATGTTTAAATAAAACGGTCTAATGAAGGAAAGTAATAAAAATCAGGTGTTTCCGATTTCCGCATTTTAGAATCGTTGTATATTTTCAAACATATATAGGCCGAGTTTAAGGGGACCGGCTACCCTAAAATTTTCAATTATGGCGTTTTTCGGTTTTTGTGCTCATCTGAAAGCTGAAATTCTGCTCTTTACAATGGTACCACTGCCATCGCTGTACGCTAATATTTACGTTCATGACGTCTCTTTAAAGGGAAGCGGGAGGGAGAGTTCTTTAAGTAATTAGATATAAAGTAATTAGCTGCTGAAATCTTTGAATATAGTTTCTACTTGAGTTGTGCTGCAGACAAAGTCTTCCGTTTATTGGTGCAGCAAATCGACACAAAGTCTTCCGTTTATTGGTGCAGCAAATTGACACAACGTCTTCCGTTTATTGGTGCAGCAAATTGACACAACGTCTTCCGTTTATTGGTGCAGCAAATCGACACAAAGTCTTCCGATTATTGGTGCATTATCGCGACTACCAGGAAAATCACATGTCGTGCCCAAAACATGTCCTGTCGCGTGACGGGGCACCGAAATTCTCGGCATGATTTTCTGTGTGGCAATCAAAATATCCTCCGCATCTATTGGAAAATGCGAGCTGTTAGCTTTGTTTACTTCCACAACATTGTCCATGTTTAAATAAACGTTCAAATGAAGGAAAATAATAATTTGTGTATTTTCGAATCATTGTATAGTTTAGAACAGAGGATTAGTTTAAATTTAGCTTTCAGCTCTAACCGACGTGAAATTTTAAATAGACAGTCTTAACCGTTTGGAAATTTAGGTAATCTTGACTGCAATTACTTATTTTTTTTGTGTTGTAGAACTTTCAAACTGACGATGGAGCTGGACTCCGATACGTTTTCCATAAAGATAGTAAAAATTTTTATGAAGATTTCTTTGCTTTTACATTTTTATATAATAAAAATATTAAAATTTTCACTGACTAAGCATTTCACATGATTCAATGTGACCTTATTACAACTCAAGATCTAGACGTGCTGGAGAAATTTATTTGGTACATAAAATAGGAGTGAATCAATATATTAGAGAAGCTTAAATAACCTCTGAAGCAAATGCTCGTGCTGACCAGCCTATACTTTCAAAAAAGTTAAGAAATCGTAAGTTCGTCAGCCAATCATTGGCGGCCTTTAAAGCAAAATCCGCCAATTAAAGACAAGAAAATAGAGCGTAAGTAATTACGTTCACTTAGCGAATTTTGAAAGTATAGGCCCGGAGAGGTAGTGGCTGTGCGGTGACACTAGGTAAAGTGAAAAAAAACGAGCGGTGGCACAGAGTGGAAAGGAAGGAGAACGGAAATGCCAGTAGAAGACGAAAATGGGCGCATAGCAAATCACTAGGTAATTGTAGATGCAAGGTGTTAGGTTGGTGTTTAAGAGGGGGAGTATGGAAACTCGTCAGGGCTTTGATTAATGTCTTCAGTAGAGTGAGGGGTGGAATGTGGATCACTATTTACTTTTATTTTACATCTTCAAGTTCCCCCAGAGAGATAAATATGTCTATATATATGTACTGAGAATCACGCTTTTATTTATTTTAATTGTTTTTGCTCATTTATGAGGGTTATGATGGAAGTCGGGAGTCGGAAGGTTGGTAGGGGTCAGATTCGTTGGTTCGCAGCCGGGTGAGTTCTTAAGGCCCATTTACACTAGGGACAACGACATGGGCGGTGAGGCGTTTGATGCAGCGCCTCACCGCCCACAACCGTTCACACTTATTTCTCTACGCGGGTGGGTAGCTCGAGACCGCGCGTTTTAAAGATTAATTGCCAGTTGGACGTCAATGAGGATGGAAATATCAGAGTTAGAGCTCTGGAAAATTGTTCACGGGTGTGCTGATGTTAAGAAAAGATGTAGGCGTCGCCGTATTTGGGTGAAAAAATTGTTGCAAAGAAGAGCTCATACAATTACATTTTCAAAGAATTATCATTTGCGAATGCATCAGACTTCCACAATTATACTAGACTGTCAGTGGTCTTGCTTGACAGTCTGCTAAAGAGAATAATGCCACTCATCCAGAGGCAGGATGATAGAATGGTGATGGAATTCTTATGCGAGTATTTTTCAATTGGAATGGGGATGGAATGCGAGTGGAATGGAATTGGGACCTAATGCGAGTATTTTTCAAGCTTTGGAATTTTGGAAGTCTTTTCAAGCGTCAGAAATGCGAGACTGTTGAAAAGCTGAGGTCGTGTGTAGTGATGGCGGACTACGTTTTGCGCGCTTGTTGTAGAGGACTGTGTTTATGGTGGGTATGTCACATTGTTCGTGTGCGGTTTTTGAGGATATGAAGTTTCTCCAGTGTGTGCTTGTGATAAATCTAAGCGTATTGTTTTGCACTTTGTGCAGATGGGAAATGGGTATTTGGATAAGGTGTGTGAAGATATTGAGGAGTATATGTGAGGGTATTTGAGGGAAGATCTTACAGCGGCGTGGTATAAGATACGTTTTATGGTAAGAAAAAGGAGGTAGAATCTTGCGTTGGTTTGAGAAGGCAATTGCTTTTTTGGATGTTAAATGAGACCTTTAAATGCGTTGTGAACTTCAATTCTGAAACTGTACCATTATACATGTATGTGTTTTGGTACTGCTTGCTCGTTTCATAAGCAAGTTTGCAAGTAAAATTTTTTTTAATATTTTGAATTAAAAAAATCAGCTCAATAGTTAAGTGTGAGCAAATTTCTTGTTCAAAAACTTTACTCAGTTCTTATAATGTTTTGTGCGCCAGGTTGCCAGTTCGTGATGTACGTGAACAAGGACATGCCAAACTACGACATTAGCTCTGTGAATGCGCCTTTCTACGAGGCTTTCGACCGTTGCTCCAACGTCAACTGCACGACGATAAACATCTTATATGCGGGTGAGGGAAACTTATTGAGTTCGTTCATTGTTGTTGCCAGTCACCAAATGCTACGACAAAATCTGCAATATTGCAGGCGAAGTTATTTGTGGTTTTGTGTCAATGGATTATTCCTGACATNTTCACAAGAGGACAAATTGACTATATCAATAACGTTGCTTGCGAAAGCAACACGCTTCTAGTCAACATTTCACACGCTACATTGAAGCGAACCTACCTACCTAATAGGAAGCGCTTGCCGGCAGCGCTTTTTCCACAGCAAGTCCGAACGTTTGCACGTGACAATTTGATATTAGACCACCTTGACAAATTCAGCCTTTAATTGATGCTGGAAATAGTTCGCACATACCACCTAGTCCATTGTACAGACAACTTTGCAGTTTATTAACCTGTAGAGTGTAGAAAATTATTTAATCACCATAGTATAACATTTTATGGTTCACCTCCTCACTATATTATAGTCTATATTATAATCTTCACTATATTATGACTTAACTGTGTCACCCTCTTATAACCTATTCAAGGCAAGCACCTCGCCATATTTTAATCTTGCTTATATCGCTGCAGAACCGCACTAATACCTATATAAGGTAATTTCATAACCATGTATTAGCCTTTTTTAAATGACGGGATAATCGTTTGAGACGAAAAAATGCTAGCAGTGCGGTATGAGACCCTTAAGGTTTAACTCATGTCAAACACATGGTCGTACCAAACGCCCTATAGCCAGATAGAGACTTTAATATTAGGGTAAAATTAGCGAGCGATCAGGAGAGGCTATGGTTTAGGGAGAAGTCAGTGAGGGACGCTGTGCTTGCGGGATGACGACAATTAGTTTCATTAAAAATTTTGGGGTATTAATCTGTTTTGGACAAGAAAAAAAATTGGTAAATTTCCGGCATATCGAGCTGGGCGATCTGGTAAAATCAATGAGAAAAAAAGTTGGCAACACTGGCCCAACGGCTGGACAGTCGGGAGGTAAACGGCAATAAGATGGATAGTAGTAGTAGTAGTAGTAGTTGTGATGGTAGTAGTTGTGGTAGTGGTAGTAGTTGTGTGTGATGTTCAAAACACGCTCAGTTTTACACAACGATTTGTATGCGCAGTTCTAATCGTTGCAGATAAAACGTTGCGTGTGGACGGGAAAACTGCGTAGTTTTGAAGCCGGCGGGAAGACTGCACAGTTGCAGCGATATCTTAGCTACGGGGAGCGCAGCCCTGCACCACAAATTTAGCTCGTAAAGAAGCCCTGGCGCCAACGCCTACCCTATAATGCAAAAACTAAACTCAGCTCACTCCCAAAAAGCTGTAGGTAACTACACGAGTCTAACATTCATGCAAACACGAGTCTAACATTCATGCAAACACGAGTCTAACATTCATGCAAACACGAGTCTAACATTCATGCATACATAAGTTTGATATTCAGTCAACGAAAGAACCAGCACAAACTGATCCCATTAGCACAGTTTTTAATTAAGTCTCCCCACATGCTAGTAGCACCTTCTTCTATCGTTCGCACATCATGTCGAATTTATGAAAATTCTACAAGAAGGCAATCATGTAGAATTTAGATTACTTCTTTAGCCTGAACTCGAAGCGCACGAGAACAGGTCAATTCATCTTAGAGTTTTTCTCTATTTGACGACGAATTTCGCCTTCATATTGCATTCATTGGCTTTCTGATGGAGAGCCAATTTGCAAACATTTTGTGACCTCTGAGACGCACTTTCTTTTAGTTATAAGCCAAGTAGGCCTGAGTTTAGAGTGCTGCATGTCTCATGTCTGCATGAGTACTGCTAATGGTTATTGTCTGTTTACTGATTAGTAACAGATTAATTTTTACGTTGAAGCACGTGCTATTCGAGATCATACATTACTCGTCATAGCTTTCATGATTCCTTTCTAATATTATGAATTCGGTAAATTTCGGGAACTCATAAAATTGGTGCAAATAATTTGTTCATTGTTTCAATACTTTAGTTTTATGAACTTCTTTGAACTTGACTGTAGGAGCAATAAATCAATAATCCTAGCATGCATTGACATCGTTAAATATGCTGGTCCCACTCTACTAGAACTCCACTTTAATTGCTTAAGCGGGCTGGGTATACGGCAGCCCGACTCACAGCCTATATTTTGTTTTGTACTTCACGCGGCTGTTAAGACTGGGAACTAAGTAAATACCAAAATGGCATAGCTGCTTAATATTATTAAAAATAGCCGCTGATTATTATTATCGTTCGGCACACATCTCAGTGTACCCCGAGGCTGAATCTGACGGCTCCAAACAGAAATGTAATTAAATTATGTTTGAATTGGCGATGTTACTGAGCGATTTTGTTCGATCTTCTCTAAATTGCAAACGCCTGTCGGGGGTTCTTAATGTTTTCACTATTGGTTTTTGTACATCTTATGAGATGACTGAGATGTTGTTTCAAGTTTCAAGAAATGCAACAACAATTTGTTCTCGCGTTATTTTAGTACTTGTTTTTAGCAATTCCTCTCTTTGTTCTTCAACGCCTCTCGATAAATGTCTTTATTGCCCGGCAGCTTTAATTGCTATTTTTATTAAAATTAGATGCAAACCTTCAGCTAACATGTGAGTGAATAATTAATTAATTATTATGGATGACAGGCTTTCGTGCGAAAAATCTGTGTTACAAATTTGTTCATGGGACTCCAGTAACAATATTTGTTGCTGTAAAAAGTATTTTATCGTTATAAGAACCAAATTTCATTGATTTCCATCATCAAAATTTCGATTGAACGTACCACTATAATGAATTGTTATTCTCGCATGATGCAAACATTCTTGTGATAAATTCAATTTAATACTTTGTAGATAAATCGTTTTACTTGGGGTCTGAATTAAAATGTTGAAGTTTGAAATCAGGCTAGTTGAAGTCTGCGTCAGAATTGTTTGATAAGCGAATGAAAATTATTCTTATTTAATGTTTATCTTTCAATACAAGCATTATACCATAATTTCAAGTTCAGCGTTATTCAATTTACGCATTATTTTATAATATCAAAATTTGCAGGAGAAGGAAAGTTCGCGACAGGGAACACGCTACTGACCCAGACGGTCCCTCGCGTGATGGCCTGCCTGGATTTGTGCCGCGGCTTCACGCTCTGCGTCGGCTTCAGCTACAATGGTGACGTACCATGGAAAACTCAATGATAAGACATTGTTTTCTTTCAAATTATGTTAGTACCTTGAATTCAATCACCGGCGTCTCAGTAACATTTATTTTCTTAACAATTATAGGTCATTTCCATGAAATGATCTATATATGAATAGATTTCCATTACCATGAAAAACTCAATGATAAGACATTATATTCTTTCAAATTATGTTAGTAATTTTAACTTTGAATTTAATCACCGGCTTCTCAGTCACATATATTTTCTTAACAATTATAGGTCATTTCTACAAATAATGAGAACGCAATCATCACAGTTGCCAAACGCTTCAAAGAGCTGCCAAAAGGTCGTCCTAAAAAATTCAGCAGCAATAAGCATTTAATAAAATAGGTTTTCTGGTATAAGCTCTCACGTTGCAACGGTTATTCAATTTAGATAGCAAATCTGCGCAGATGTTTGATGTTGTGTTAAGTTAACGCAGAACTCTAATTAAATTGAGAGAATTGTAGGCAAATGAGAGTCAATTTTGAACTTAATTCCAGCGCAATATTGTACCACACTAGAGTGACGAAGTGTATTAGAGTGTGGGCTTCCTACACAAAACTGTGTGGAACAATTGTTTGTAGGATCGGTTTTAGAATTGCAAAATTTGAATTTAACTATCGTGCTAATAGCCATATTGTGTTACAATACCCAATAAGTCGAGAAAAAGT
Organism: Hyalella azteca; assembly: GCF_000764305.2. Classification (NCBI taxonomy): domain Eukaryota; kingdom Metazoa; phylum Arthropoda; class Malacostraca; order Amphipoda; family Hyalellidae; genus Hyalella; species Hyalella azteca. The sequence goes on from NW_025946608.1 coordinate 10,208, forward strand.
TTACTCTTCATTTCATCTTTGAGTAAATACTTCAAAATAAGAAAAATAATTCCTACGCCCTCAGTAAAGTGTAAATAGTAAATAAATTTTCAATTATCACAATTCTAATTATCAAAGCCACCAACATTTTCTCTTAGCCTGAAATATAATACATATAGTTTGATATTCGAGAAGCCATTGATTATAAGAGACGTCATTCCTCTTTCTTTTGCACGTTGAAAAAATTCAATTACAATTCATCTTCAATTGGCACAATTGACGTTGAAAACCACACTCCGAAGATCGGCTCAGTTCGTCATTGATGTGAACTTCTACTATACTAGACTGATATTTAATCATAGAATTTACGATGTCGTTACTCTGAAACCATGCAATTTCATTTTTCAATCTAATTCTTGTCTTTCCTACGTGGCATTGCGAACGAACGCGTCTGGTGTTTAGACTGGCGTATAATCGCACTCACGCCTCACTAATGTGAAATGAATGAGACTATCTAAATAATGATGCACATTTTGTTCATGTATGGGTCCTCATGATTCACTTCATCCCGGCAAAAGGGCGCATCAGTACAGCGAGCAGATAGTGTGTCACTGTTTGTACAATTGATACATTCAATTTTGTGAGTGTAGAAATATCCAGGCCAACAGACGTACCATTAAACATGACAGGCCGCGCCTTCTTCGTGTGCGTGGGGACATTTGGCTTCACAATTGAATATTTCAATGACTTTAATATTACTTTCGTTATACACTGGAGACATAAATTGAACCTTCAGAAACCTCATTTGGAAGATAAGTTCATGAAGAAAGTGTGTCACTGTTTGTACAATAGATACATTCAATTTTGTGAGTGTAGAAATATCCAGGCCAACAGACGTACGATTAAACATGACAGGCCGCGCCTTCTTCGTGTGCGTGGGGACATTTGGCTTCCCAATTGAATATATCATCGACGTTGAGATTACTTTCGTTACACTTTATAGACATGAATTTAACCATTAGAAATCTGAGAATTTGGATGATAAGTTCATGAATAATAACGAGTGTTTAACGAGACCTTAACGATGGGTCAAATACACGTGGAGTTAATATAGACTCTTTTAATATACCTTTCCGGGACTGCTCAGAGCAGCTTATAATACAAGTGTAATTAATGCTTGTTATTTCATTGAATTCTTTGCAGGCCAAATAATAATTAGCGTTTCATTGGTCATTCGGAGACGCTAATGGCAAAAATACGTTAAATAAATTTATAAAAAAAGTTTAAATTTTCTTTGAAATTTCTTTAACGGGGGGACAGAGAAAACACATTTAACATTAAAAGCATTTAACTGTTCAGTCGGTCACTGAAACGATGCTGTAGCCCTTCTAATGATTTGTGTTGATAAATGGTGAAGACTCAAGCGATCTAAAATTGCATCAGATCAATCACAAGTTACGTGAAGTAAGTGAAGGATGTTTAATAAACAATAAATCACAGATTAAGGTAACGGTCAACTGAAACATCGTTACAGAGTGTGCAATCTAATGTCTTGTTATACTGCTAAATTGATATTATTCATAGAGAGTTAGAGTTCATAGTGAAATCTTTGATGCAACAATTTGTTCGAGGTGAGAGGAGTAGAGCTTTATCCTGCTGAAACTTCTAGAAGCTTCGACGACCTCTCCACATTACTGGCAATCTTAGACATGGCAAACGCATGGCAATTAAAAACAGGGTTAAAGCAAGGCTTAATCGTGAATACAGTATGGTTTAAACATGGCTAAAGTAAGGCTACCGGATGGTTTATTCATGGCTAAAGTATGGCTACAGTATGGCTTAAACATGGCTAAAGTATGGCTACCGTATGGCTTAATCATGGCTAAAGTATGGCTACCGTATGGCTTAATCATGGCTAAAGGATGGCTACCGTATGACTAAAACATGGCTAAAGACCAAATGTGTGCAGGAGTTTCGTGCGAGCTCAGAGACACCGCGTCCATCCTCTCCGCGTCGACAGGTTGGGTCACATACCTCATCACTCAACAGCCTGACCTCCCACTCCTGGTGAGAATATTCTCGTCGATGAAAGCTTGAGGTCACGGAGTGACGGACGGACAGACGGATAGACAGACAGACAGACGGACAGACGGACATGGCGAGCACAATAGTGCATTTTTTCCATTAATGAGAAAATGCGCTAAAAACCACTCCTATTTCAAATTTAAATCATACACAGTAGAATAATACTATAACCATATGTATTTCCAGCGTCTCTACGCCGTGTCGTACCGTACTCTGTGACGAACCAATGCTGCACGACCGAGATGCAAAAGCTGTGCGGGCTACAATACCCGAAAAAAGTCAATTGATGGTCAAGGTAAATGGGGCGCACCAAATAAGGATGACAACTCAAGGGCACTTGATAGTCGAATTCGATTAGGTGCTTTTTAAAATTAGAGCGCAACATCTTCATAGATGACGTGATCCTCAAAATCGACTGGGTGCGCTCTAAAATTAGACCATTACACCTTCATAAGCCACGTGATAGTCTAGGACTCTAGGTCAATTGGGTGTACTTCTAAAATAAGGGCATTATCATCTTCATAAGGCACGTGATAGTCTAGGATGGGTCAACTGGGCGTACTGCTAAAATTAGGGCATTATCACCTTCATAAGCCACGTGATAGTCTAGGTCAATTGGGGTGTACTGCTAAAATTAGAGGATTATCACCTTCATAAGCCACGTGATAGTCTAGGATGGGTCAATTGGGTGACAATTGACATGACACCTTCGTAAGCCATGTGATAGTCTATAGGTCAATTGGGTGCCCTTTTAAAATTAGGGCAGTATCACCTTCATAATCCATGTGTTAATCAAAATCGATTGGGTGCGTTTTAAAATTAGAGCATTATCACCTCCTTAATTAAGCCAACACTCTGTGGAAGCCGCTTCACGGCCTGTTCTTATAATAAAGACGATGTGCCTCATTTAGGTAAATAAAAGTAATCGATAACGAAATGATAATTCATTAAAACGATTGCAATAATAGTTTTAATTGATAAAATTGATTAATTGTAAAATTGTCATAGTTCTACTGGCGATAGAAAATCGTCGCCAGGTTCCTATGACTTTGATTGATAATTTCTTCTGATCTATATTCCATATACCAGTGACCTGATGACGTGACTCTGACGTCATCCGTCAGCAGCAGAATCAAAATCGGCACTTCGTTGAATGAATATGGCGGGGTTTACACGTTCTCAAGCAGCTTAATATCTTTTTATCTCAAGGCCCAAATGAATAGAATAGAAACATGGCCGAACATCCTTCAATAAACTGATTTTCAATGTGCCCGTATACATGCCACGAGTGAGAATTGTTTCAGCAACAATCCTGAAAATAAGTAGAGAATTGAGTGATGCCCAATAACTGACTCGTAGAAAAAATGATCAAACGCAATGAATTTCGGTATGATATCAGTCTAAGTGCTAACAGAGCTGGGGCTTGACCGTGTTTCCGTTTAACTTTCGCTTGTAGTCTTGGCCTAATCTCACTCAATGAAGGAAAACGACAAATATGTTGGTGCTTCTTAATTGGATAACTTGATTCCAGATGAAAATTAATCTTGTAGCCAGCGACATCCACAGAGTGAATAAATTGTACATTGGATAACTATCATCGAAATCGTAAAGGCTTCAAAAAGGAAGATGGACTCAACACGGCAGGCCAGAAATCGTTCAATTCAGCGCGACCAAGACGATGGAGACCAGGAAGCTACTGCCTCTGCGCCTATACAGTATTATCTGTGCTTACAATTTGAGGATGGATTTGCTTGTACATATGGAGTCCGTACTAGCGGGTTCCTCTTGTTTGTCCAGCACGAACTGGACTATGTCTTATCTTTATATTTTAATTAGGGTGAAAATTAGGAACATAATTAGATCAAGACACGTGCTTATAAATTCTTGAAACTGTTTTTCAAATCGGCCTCAAAATAAATGTAATAATGCATTTGAAAGAACACAGAATACCCTCTTGATTCCGTGTTGCTCATGTTCTCCTTCCCGTGATACTATTGCGGATATTGCGCTCGTTGCGGAAGTGAAGATAAAATCTAGACTACAAACGAAATTTAAATCCTTTTATAATTGATTACTTATAAAATTTAAATTGATCATAAAATTGCGCGCCGCGCACAATTTTCATAATTTAGTCAAATTTGATCTCGTTTTCATTTATTTATCCAAAGCAAAGACGACAAAACTCCGAATTAAATTATTTCATGTCTCCTGACTTGTTTTGTCTCGCTGTGAATTTTGTTAACCCCAGGCAAAGTAAACCAGGAAATTCTAGAACCAATATAGCCGGCCGAGTTTTAGGTACGACGGAAAATTCGTAAAATAATTTTAACTGATCAACTAACATTTTGATTTACTTATATGACAAAATTTTTAAATAAATAGTGCGTTGATTCTCACCAGGAGTGGGAGGTCAGGCTGTTGAGTGATGAGGTATGTGACCCAACCTGTCGACGCGGAGAGGATGGACGCGGTGTCTCTGAGCTCGCACGAAACTCCTGCACACATTTTTTATTTAGCCATGTTTAAGCCATACGGTAGCCATATTTTAGCCATATTTTAGCCATGTTTTAGTTTATCCTCATACGGTAGCCATACTTTAATCATGATTTAGCCGTGTTTTAACCATGTTTAAGCTATACGTTAGCCATCCTTTAACCATGTATTAGCCGTGCTTTTGTCGCGCGTAAGCCATACTTTAGCCATGTTTAAGCCATACGGTAGCCATATTTTAGCCATGATTAAGTCATACGGTAGCCACTATTAAGCCTTGCTATAACCCTGCTTTTGCCATGCGTTTGCCATGTCTAAGATTGCCAATAATGTGGAGAGGTCTTCGAAACTTCCAGAAGTTTCAGCAGGATGAAGCTCTACTCCTCTCACCTCGAACAAATTGTTGTATCAAAGAAGCCATTCTCTATGAATAATCTCAATTTAGCAAGATAACCTTATATTATATTGTACACTCTGTTATGATGTTTCAGTAGAAAGTTATTTAATCTGTGACATGCCCTTGATTCGTTAGATAAATGTCCTTTACTTATTTCAGGCAACTTGCGAATGATTTGAAACTATTTTGGATCGCTTTAGTCTTCACTTTTCTTCAACGTGAATCATTAGGTGGGCTACAGCATTGTTTCATTTTTCCAACTGAATAGTTGAACAATTTAATTGCTAAACGCATTTTCTCTGTCACCCCGTTAAAGAAATTGCGAAAAAAATTTAAACGATACTTTTTTTCAATTTGTCTATACGAAATTTTGCCATTAGCGTCTCCGAATGACCAAAAAAACGCTATAATTATCATTTGACCTGCAAAGTATCTAATGAAATAATAAGCATTGTAATTACCTGCAGCTCAGAGCAATCGCGGAAAGGTATATAGAAAGAGTTTATTCTATAACTCCACGTTTATTTGACCTCTCATGATTGAGGACTCGTTAAGCCCTCGTATTATTCATGAACTTATCATTCAAATGCTCAAGTTTCTATAGGTTAAATTCATGTCTCAAAAGTGTAACGAAAGTAATCTTAATGTCGATGAAATATTCAATTGGTAAGCCAAATGTCTCCACGCACGCGAAGAAGGCGCGGCCTGTCATGTTTAATCGTACGTCAGTTGGCCTGGATATTTCTACAGTCGCAAAATTGAATGGATCAATTGTCTAAACAGTGAGAAAATGAATTTGCGCAATTTTCCCGATGTATTTTACTATTTCTGCTCGCAGCACTGATACGCCCTTTTGCCGGGATGAAGAAGTGGATCATGAGGACCCATATTATCAAAATGTGCATCATAATTTAAATAGTTTCTTTCATTTCACATTAGTGAGGCGTGAGCGCGATTATACGCCAGTCTAAACACCAGACGCGTTCGCTCGCAATGCCACGTAGGAAAGACAAGACTCACATTGAAACGACAACAGTAATTTACCAAATGGAATTTCCACAAACAAAAAACATTTTTTGAATGCTGTGCGTAATTCTTTCATTTCACATTAGTGAGGCGAGAGCGCGATTATACGCCAGTCTAAACACCATAAGCGTTTCGCTCGCAATGTCACGTAGGAAAGACAAGACTCACATTGAAACGACAACAGTAATTTACCAAATGGAATTTCCACAAACAAAAAACATTTTTTGAATGCTGTGCGTAAAAAATTATTTAGATGATTTTATTTTCAGTAAACCTTTCCATTAGTAATGAGAAAAATTGTCATGGCTATGCAGGCGTTGTAGCAAATTTATTTATATTGGGATTTCAATTATCTTCCATGTGAGCATTCATATGTATGATATCAAACTAAATAGAAATGAAGTTGAATGCAAATAAATCACTGATACAATTTGTAAAGTTTCAGAGGAACGACATCGTAAATTCTATGATTAAATATCATTCTAGTATTGTAGTTAAGCTCACAATAAGAACGAGCTGAGCCGATCTTCGGAGCGTGGTTTTCATCTTCAATTTTGCCACTTGAAGATGATTTGAAATTGAATTGAAACCGAATTTTTTCCAACGCGCAAAGAAGTTAGTACTAACGCTCTTTTTCTTCAATGACGCCTCGAATATCAAACTATTTGAAACTACATTGATTAAATTTCAGACAAAGAGATAATGTTGGTGGTTTTGATAATTAGAATTGTGATAATTGCAAATTTATTTACTATTTACAAGTTACTGAGGGAAAATTGTTATTATTTTGTTTATATTGTTATTGTTAATTGTTATTATAATTATGTTTTTATGTTATTATGTTATAATTGTTATAATTGTTATTATATTGTTATTATTTTGAAGTATTTACTAAATGATTTTTAGAAAATATAATATTTTTCATAGCTCGGGTATTGGAACACAATGAACATTAGCACTATAGACTATAGTTAAATTCTAGTTTTGCAATTCTAAAAAAATACTAAGAGCTATTGCTTCACATTGTGGTGTTACAAGCCCACACTACAATATATTTCGCTAATCAAGTGTGGTACAATGTTGTGCTGGAAGTTCATAATTGACTCTCATTTGCCCACAATTAATTCTCTCAATTTAATTAGAGTTCCGCGTTAATTAACCTAACGCAACATTACACTTCTGCGCAAATTATCTATTAAAATTGTGTAACCGTTGCAACGTGCGAGCTTATACCAGGAAAGCTATTTTCTCAAATGTATATTGCGGCTGAATTTTTTAGAGCGACTTTTTTCAGCTCTTTGAAGCGTTTGGCAACTGTGATGATTGCTCTATTATTATTTTAAAAATGACCTTATATTGTAAACAAATTAAAAATTTGTGAAATTAATTAATTAATTAACGTTATTGAATTAAAGGCATAAAAGTACTCACATAATTTGAAAGAAAATAATGTCTTATCATTGAGTTTTTCACGGTACGTCACCATTGTAGCTGAAGCCGACGCAGAGCGTGAAGCCGCGGCACAAATCCAGGCAGGCCAACACGCTAGGGACCGTCTGGGTCAGTAGCGTGTTCCCTGTCGCGAACTTTCCTTTTCCTGCAAATTTTGAAATTATGAAATAACGTTGTACTTCTAGAGCATTGAAAGACAAGCATGCAACAATATTAATTTTCATTCGCTTATTGAACAATTCCGACGCAAAGTTTACCTAGCCTGAGATTTATTAAGATCCCAAGTGAAACGATTCATCTACAAAGTATTAAATCGAATTAATCACAAGAATGATTGAATCATGCGGGAATGAACCTATTTCTATGGTGGTACGTTCAATTGAAATTTGATGATAGCAATCAATGGAATTTGTATTAGAACGATAAAATACTTTTTATAACAACCAATATTGGTATAATAAAATAATAATAAAATATAGTGGTTTCAGCGTTTATTAGGCCTTGGTCAGTCACCAATTCTTAACATCACAGAACATTCACAGCTTGTTGCGGTCTCGAACTCTCAACTCGCTGCTAAAATTCTGCTGTGCTTAACCGCCCGGCCTCCTCGCCGATTCTGACCAGAAACTGGCGCACAGAGCTAGGAGCGAACCCGCACCTCTCTGCGCCAATCTTGGTACTCTGAACTTTAACCACTAGGCCACCCTAGAGTCCCGTGAACAAATACTAAAACACGTAAATTAATCACGCGAAAGACTGTTATCTACAATAATTGATATTGTAAACCGCACGCTAGCCGAAAGTTTGCATATAATTCTAATCAAAATAGCAGTTGTTGCTGCCGGACTTTAAATACATATGTCGAGAGGTGTTGAAACACAAACGAGAGGAATTGCTAAAAATAACTATTTGAATAACACACTGGACAAATTGTAGTTGCGTTAATAACTTGAAAAAAACTCAGCCCTACATAAGATGTACAAAAAACAACAGCGAAAACATTACATGCCCGCGTTAGACGTTGGCAATATAGTGGAAAGGGCGAAAATGATCAGTGAGTCAGTGACATCGCCAATTCAAACATAATTTGGTTACATTTTAGAGTCTGTTTGGAGCCGTCAGATTTAGCCTCGGAATACACTGAGATGTATGTCGAACCATCATAATATTCAGCGGTTAATTAAGTGTTATTCTGGTATTTACGTAGTTCCCAGTTAGGTAAAGGTCTAATCAGCCGCGTGAAGTACAAAATAGGCTGTGAGTCAAGCTGCCACATACCAAGCATGCTTAAGCAATTAAAGTGGAGCTCTGGGAGAGAGGGACCAGCAAAATTGATGAAGCCAATGCATGCCAAGGATTAGTACTATATTACTCCTAAAGTTAAGACCAAAACAATTCTTAGAACTAAAATGTTGAAACAATGAAAAAATTTTTTTGGCCTAATTTTTTGACTTATATAAATTTCCAAATTCATAATTTTAGCAAAGCAATTATGAAAGCTGAGACGAGTAATGCCTAATCTCAAATAGAACCCGTTGTGATTCATGTCCCCGTGCCAATTACACGCGTAATATAACTTAAGCTTAACTACGCATGTCAGAGGTTAAAATGCTCGTAAAAGTAGGCAGCAAATCTTCAGCAGCTGATATGCTCAAAAATTTGTCATTTAGTTCACTCTGAATGCTGGATCGATGACCTAAGTACTTTAATCGTAGCCCGCAGTAGATTGGTTTGGAGAACTGCTCCATGCAAGTTGGACTCGTTACTACTGGTTTCGTACCCAACGTGGCTTCGTTGTGCACGAATTTTCGGGTATGAAAAGCTTTATTCTGCGATATTTCTGATAAATAAAGGGTGCGTAACGTAGAAAAGATTTTTTTGAAATGCGTTGCATGAATTGCTTTTTAGCCAATACAGGTATTGATGACCATCATACTCAACGTAAATTAAGACTCATTAAATTAAAGGTTTTAGCTCAAACAAAATTTGAAGTGACATATTACGAGGAAGAATTTCGTAGATGATCCCAAATATTTCTTAGTACATCAATTAGGAGATGATTTAAAGCTATAGAGATTAATTTGAATTAACATTAGAAAGATTCAATAAGTGAATCACGATTTTACTACTCGGTAATTTGACAAGCAAATCAGCGAGATAATGAACATAACAACCGAGTGACGTCTTGCACCGAGTCATAATGCATCCAGCCTTGCTCTGTCGTAATCCAAGCTCTGCACCGAGCCTTGCTCTGTCGTAATCCAAGCTCTGCACCGAGCCTTGCTCTGTCGTAATCCAAGCTCTGCATCCAGCCTTGCTCTGTCGTAATCCAAACTCTGATGTTATCAATGCTATGCGTCCAACTTAGTTCTACCTTCCATCAAGTTAAGCTGTAATTTGCTGTAACAAATTTAGTTTGGTATCTTTCATCACTGGGAATAGGAAAATGTACTTACTGTTCAAGCGTATAGATGTACAAAAATGGTTTTAATTATATTGCAAGTGTAGTAGTTACAATGTAGTCAAAAATGGTTTTAATTAAATTGCAACAATTTTGCAAATCATGTGAAGGATTCGGTCCGCAATCTGGTTGCATTGTGGGTAGTTTTAATAGAAAGTTTGATTTTCTTCCTTCATTATTTTCTTTTCAATACCATTTAATTTTTATCAAAACTCGGTGTTTTCATCTACAATATTAGGAAATTTTTGTGTTTGGTAATAACGCTTATAATCAATGAATAAACATTCATCTTGCAAGCTTAAAAATTAAAATCGTACCAAATGTACTCCCAGTAGGCATTAATCATTGAAACAAAGACAGGGTATTGCATAGCAGCCCAATAATGAAGCTACAAGTAGGCAACTCACCCAAGAACCTCGCAGACAAAGACGCGTGGTCGCCGAGGGCTGCCGCGTGGGTGAGATACAGCGCCAGGCAGAGCCCTCCTGACACCCATGGGTGACGCATCATGTACTTATTTTGCTTACTTATACGTATACCCTGTAATTATTTTGCGATGGACTTCACTTTAACTGCGGCTTACAATCTTAAAACTCTTCACCTAATTAATTAAACTCTGCACAGAGGATGATGGCAGTCAATTTTACAGCTGATGATCTGAAAGATAGCATTCACATGTTAACCCATCGTTGGGGAAAATACCGGCANCTGTCTCTTATACACATCTAGATGTGTATAAGAGACAGGAATACATGTTCCAAGTTCAATTGAGCTGCGTTCATTAGTTTGGGTGATATTACTTGATAATTGAATTTGGAGATTGGTCGTGAGACCGGCCACGAGTCCGGCCGTAAATTTGCCCGAGAAGTCCTAGGTTTCTAATGCTGAAACAGTTAAAACAGATGAAAAACATATTAGTTCACTAAAAGGGATTCTATTTGTGAAATACACATTTGTTTTTAACCTTTATCTTTTAAAATTGCAGCGTACTAAATTTTATAGTAAGAGGCGCATGATTTTATATGTGTCAGTGAGGGGCGCTAGAAATTCACTAGGGAGCCAAAGGGGGAGTCAGCCTGAAAAAGTTACCACTGGTTTAGTTCTAGTTAAAAACGGTGCACCCTTGTAGGTATCTCACCTAACTGATAGGAACGCGACATTTATAGTAGACCTCGAAAGCACAGTGTTAACGACAGATACAGTCTCGACAATGACCTAAGAACGGCTTCCGTTCACTAGACAAAAATCAACCCAAAAATTGGTCTGTTATTAACAATCAGTAATCAGCAAATAACTCCTAGTGCCGAGATCAACCAGACATGCACTACTCTTAACTAAGCCCCACTCGGCACTTGACTAACAGAGAGCGGGTCTCACAGGCCAGTAAATGTTTGAAATTAGGCCATTCATCAGAAGGCCAATGAATACAATATGAAGGCGAACTTCATCGTCAAATAACTTCAGGGTGCATTGACCTGTTCTCGTGCGCTTCGAGTTCAGGGGCCATACTTTCAAAACTCGCTAAGTGAACGTGAGTACTTACGCTCTATTTTCTTGTCTATGATTGGTGGATTTTGCTTGGAAGGCCGTCAATGATTGGCTGATGAACTTACGATCTCTTAACTTTTTTGAAAGTATAGGCCCAGGTTATTGAAGTGATTTGAACTCTATTTGATTGCCTTAGATGAGCGAACTACTGAAGAAGGTGCCACTAGCATGTGGGGAGACTTGATTAAAAACGGTGCTAATGGGACCAGTTTGTGCTGGTTCTTTTGTCGACTGAATATCAAACTTATGTATGCATGAATGTTAGACTCGTGTATGCATGAATGTTATACTCCTGTATGCATGAATGTTAGACTCGTGTATGCATGAATGTTATACTCCTGTATGCATGAATGTTAGACTCATGTATGCATGAATGTTAGACTCATGTATGCATGAATGTTAATGCCAAGCCTCCACAACCGGTTTTTCTGCCCTGTGAATTTAAGAGTCCCTGCATATTTTTAAACAAAAGCCTAGTCTAAATGCCGCCTGCAGTTCATATCCCCACGAAATTGTAAATATAGATAAGTTTGTCTGCTCATGTTTACCTCATTCTTATTTGTTTTCATTTGACCATTTATGTTTTATTATCTTCAATGTGAATTTTCGTTTGCTAATTGTTTGTACCTGTGTTTGTCGAATTTAAGCAAACGATTTGTCGATTTGTACCTGTGTCTGTCGACTTCCTTTCTTCCAACGGGGTGGGTAGAGACTGGGTAATTTTAATGTTTTTCTCAGTTTAATTAATTAATTCAGTAGTACCTGCTTTAAAGGAATCAAGCAGCCAAGACCTACCGACTAACAGTCTCCATTGAATTAACTCAATGTTAATTCTCCCATTCAACACCGCAACACCGCAAACTAGAATAAAATACGTATCTAGAGTAGGCGCATAAGTGAGTCTAACTATAGTTTCTGCATGATTGGCAGGCTAACAATTGCGCGAATCACGTTAGGATCCGGTCCGCAATCAGGTTGCAATGTGGGTAGTTTTAATAGAAAGTCCGATTATGTTTCTTTTCAATATTACTTAATTTCCACCAAAACTCAGTGTTTTCATCTACAATAATAGGAAATTTTCGCTTATGGCGGTAACGCTAAGAATAAATGAGTAAACATTAATCTCACAAGCTTAAAAATTAAAATTGTACAAAATGTGCTCCCAGTAGGCATTAATTATTGAAATAAAGACAGGGTATTGCATAGCAGCCCAATAATGAAGCTACAAGTAGACAACTCACCCAAGAACCTCGCAGACAAAGACGCGTGGTCGCCGAGGGCTGCCGCGTGGGTGAGATACAGCGCCAGGCAGAGGCCTCCTGACACCCATGGGTGACGCATCATGTACTTATTTTGCTTACTTATACGTATACCCTGTAATTATTTTGCGATGGACTTCACTTTAACTGCGGCTTACAATCTTAAAACTTTTCACCTAATTAATTAAACTCTGCCCAGAAGATGGTGGATGATTACACCTGACGATCTGAAAGATAGCATTGAGAAGTTAACCCGTCACTGCGGAAAATATTTGTATAGACACTGTAATCGTTCCTGCTACTGGTAACCATGCCAATTGTGCTGTACGTTTACATATTTATATATAGACTTCAAAAATTGCATCAACAGTGGAGCGTAGGTTTGTTTAGTTCTAGTTAAAAACGGGGCACCCTAGTAGATATCTCACCTAACTGATAGGAACGCAACATATATAGACCTCGAAAGCACCGTGTTGACGACAGATGCAGTCTCTATAATGATATAAAAACGGTTTCCGTTCACCAGACAAAAATCAACCCAAAAATTGGTCTGTTATTAACAATCAGTAATCAGCAAATAACTCCTAGTGCCGAGATCAACCAGACATGCACTACTCTTAACTAAGCCCCACTCGGCACATGACTAACAGAGCGCAGGTCTCACAGGCCAGTAAATGTTTGAAATTAGGTCATTCATCAAAAGGCCAATGAATACAATATGAAGGCGAACTTCATCGTCAAATAACTTCAGGGTGCATTGACCTGGTTTCGTGCGCTTCGAGTTCAGGTTATTGAAGTAATCTAAATTCTATTTGATTGCCTTAGATGAACGAACTACTGAAGAAGGTGCTACTAGCATGTGGGGAGGCTTGATTAAAAACGGTGCTAATGGGACAGTGCTGGTTCTTTTGCCGACTGAATTTCAAATTCATTTATGCATGAATGTCAGACTCATGCACGCATGAATGTTATACTCCTGTATGCATGAATGTTAGACTCGTGCACGCATGAATGTTAGACTCCTGTATGCATGAATATTAGACTCGTGTATGCACGAATGTTTGACTAATGTAGGCATGAATGTTAGACTCATGTAAGCATGAATGTTAGACTCATGTATGCATGAATGTTAGACTAATGTATGGATAAATGTTAGATTAATGTATGCATGAATGTTAGACCAATGTATGGAAGAATGTTGAACTCATGTATGCATGAATTTATGCAAGAATATTGTACAGAATCATGCATGAATAAGAAACTATTGGTGTAGTTTGGCAGAAGTTTTTCTTTAAAGCAGGCTTCAGAGAGTGCGTATACTGTACCAGGAAGTATACTGTAGTGACTCGAATTTACATCTCGCACTAGTATTTCTCTTGAATGTCATAATTAATTTTATTAAACCTTCAAACTCGTGATAACGACCTCTGTAACAATGTCTTACTTAATTATCTTGATCTAGATTGCTTATTCCGGATTTCATCAATTTCATATTAAACCATTATAAAAATATCCAGTAAGTTAATCATAAATTTTTGAGCCCGAATAACACTCGTATAATTCCTGAATGATAAAAAGTTTATTAAATGTCGGAATTATTTTGTTAAATCGTCTCAGCAAATATTTTGAATTTTTTTTAAGAAGAACGCCAGGGAGAACCATTTGCCAATCGCGCATTAGCTAGAATCATTTTCTAGACGACGCCGTGGGGTAAACTTCAGCTAAAGGGTAAGCTGCTAAGTTTTCAATAGAATTCAATTCCTATTATATAACGGAACATTCAATGTAACTGTCGTAACTGAGTTACTAATTGTGTTTTGTATTCTTTGATATTGTTATTTCATTGTGTTCATTTCATATTGTGTTCATATCATAGTGATGTCGGCGCTGAAGAATAGGCCTGGGGCCATACTTTAAAAACTCGCTAAGTGAACGTAAGTACTTACGCTCTANGAGACCCACACCAGAATCATCATGAGATGCCCAGACGCCACAAGACTGACGATAGCTGAGGCTCTCATCATCAAGCAGGAGTCTCCAGCTATTAATTTACAAACTACTGGATTTGTCAGGACGTTGAAACTGTACTCGTAATTTAAGCTTTGATTCCAATCTGTATCCATAATACCTATATATAATGTTTGTACTAATGTCATTAAAAAATTTTAAATTCAAGTGTTGCAAAACTCTTCCTCTACTTGATTATGAATGAAGTTGCATTCGAAACGTCGTAAAATTAAAACTATTATAAAATGTCTCTGGGAAACCTAATAGTTGACTTTTCAGTTCCTATCAAGAACCTAGTTCGCCGAATAGAGAAAAACAATAAGAAAATTGTCAATAAGAAATACTCTGTGGTCTTCAATGAAACCTGCATTAAAGAATAATAAACTTATACATGAATGGAGGTTGTACTCATCCATGTTAAAAAATTATTCATTAGCAGATGTATGGATGACATTCAGTATTACTGGAAGTTTTTTGGACTAAATATCTTCTCTGGTTAGCAGTACGCGATTTTGGCATTTAATAATCGCCACACTTGCCACCAAACTGGCGTCGCAGGATGTGCGTTGGAACGTTACAGTTATGCGTGTTGGAACGTTACAGTTATGAGTGTTGGAACGTTACAGTTATGTGTGTTGGAACTTAACAGTTATGCGTGTTGGAACGTTACAGTTATGCGTGTTGGAACATAACAGTTATGTGTGTTGAAACGTTACAGTTATGCGTGTTGGAACGTTACAGTTATGAGTGTTGAAACGTTGCAGTTATGCGTGTTGGAACGTTCCAGTTATGCGTGTTGGAACGTTACATTATGCGTGTTGGAACGTTACAGTTATGTGTGTTGAAACGTAACAGTTATGCGTGTTGGAACGTTACAGTTACCTATGTGTGTTGTAATGTAACATTAATGCATGTTGGAACGTTACAGTTATGCGTGTTGGAACGTTGCAGGTATGCGTGTTGAAACGTTACAGTTATGCGTGTTGAAACGTTACAGTTATGCGTGTTGGAACGTTATAGTTATGCGTGTTGGAACGTTACATATGAATGGAATGTCTGATCTTACATATGGCCCATTTTGACGTTACATTAAACGTTATTTCAGTTAGTTGACTAAGTATTACAAATAATTAGAATTTTACTCTTTAATTTTTTTAAATTCAAAATTGAATATATCTTACATTAATTTATCGAATTATGCGCGTGCGGAAGACCGCTTGGCTACATGACGTCCAAATTTAACACGATAAACGTGAAGGACAGAAATTCAGGAGTTTTAGGCTATAAAAGGATATAAATATAATTCAGGTTAATTCAGCACTCCTATGTAATATAAGGTGCGAGTAATGCAGTTACAACAATAAGATTAAATCCAATAAAAATCCAAAGTCGGCGCTAAAGACCGTAGCTGGCGGTCATATTGAACAATAATATTGAATGAGAGATTATTTAATGGACAAAATTATTGCTATAAAGGTAGGTGTTAACGTGGATTGACCAAACGACAGCTTATAACACGAGGAACTATAACGGAAGAATGATGACGTTTAGAACGAAATGATTACATATAGTACGAAATGATTACATTTAGTACAATGATTACATTTACATTTAGGGCGATACTATTTTACATCAACATGTGATTACATTTACATTACATTTAGTACAATGATTACATTTCGTACTAAATGATGACGTTTAGTACCAAATAACAACACATTGCTCTGAAAACCAAAATCTCCTCAGTCACCAATAATCCCGACAACACAGAAAATTTCAGTTTTAAATTGGATGTGAAAGTTTTATTCAGTTTAAGTGGCTTAATTTCAAAGGAGGATACAAATTTTTATTGCTGTTCAATATCCATACAGGATATTCGCCGAATCAAATAATTTTTTATTCATCAATGTGTTTAGGGCGCGCTTCCATATGCGTGTTGAAACGTATCGCGTGAAGAGCGCGATACTTGTAACCGCTTAAATCCATTGTTCAGCCTATAGTTGAACCATCCAATGCGATTGTCTTCGCGTTTTATTCCTATATAGATTAATTCGCACAAGAACTTCTGTAACGAAACACCAAAAATTTAATTTCAATAAACAGGTACAAATGCCTCAAGCCACATTCATGGGCTACAGCCACTGGCCCCAAGCCACAGGTTGAAGCTATTTGAAAATAGGTCTGCAAAAGTTAAAAAAATATAACTCAGTACTCACTGCAGTGAGTGACAGAGAGCGCATTTTCTCGTCGATGAAAGCTTGAGGTCACGGAGTGACGGACGGACAGACGGATAGACAGACAGACAGACGGACAGACGGACATGATTACACGTTCTCAAGCAGCTTAATATCTTTTTATCTCAAGGCCCAAATGAATAGAATAGAAACATGGCCGAACATCCTTCAATAAACTGATTTTCTTTGTTTCGAATTTTTGTGTCCCGTTATCAATTAACTCATATAATCGAAGATTAAGAGCATCGATCATCTTTTAAATTTTCCGTCCATTTTCCAATGCTTTGATAAATTTACATTTGGCAAGGATCCTCATGGCAAAGACCACACAACACTGATATTGTTTGGTTTACCATTAGTTGATTATCAAGAACTTTTTGCATAATTTCTTCGGTTGCGTTGGAATTTTTTTTTTTTTTTCATGAGCATTGTTACTCATGATTCTGAGCGTTCTTAATATGCTCTTTGTGTTCAGCGGATTACTGAAAAAAAGCAATGGTATAAATATCGTATAAATTCACTTGCCCCTCCCTTCCACTATTTCAAAATGCACTATTGTGCTCGCCATGTCCGTCCGTTCGTCCGTCCGTCCGTCTGTCCGTCCGTGACTTCCCGTTTTCGTCGACGAGAAAATGCGCTCTCTGTCACTCACTGCAGTGAGTACTGAATTATATTTTTTATCACATTTTTATATTTTTTTATCACATTGTCAGACACGGTCAGAGCTACCCTGGATACAGAGACGATCCCCAGACGAGCCGCTCAGTGGCCGCCAGAGTCGGGACCAGACTCTCGAAGCTGTCTGACCAGGGGCCATACTTTCAAAACTCGCTAAGTGAACGTATAAGTACTTACGCTCTATTTTCTTGTCTATGATTGGTGGATTCAACCAAATGAAAGGCCGTCAATGATTGGCGGATAAACTTACGATCTCTTAACTTTTTTTGATAGTATATATAGGCCCAGGGATCGGACCAAAAAGCTGACATAGATAAGCTGATTTACGTGCTCGCCGAGTCCTAAGCGCTCCGTGTTTCAGAGTCGCCTAAATTTTGTTACGGTTAACTGCATGTAACTTTTCAACGAACATAACTGTAACGTTCCAACACGCATAACTGTAACGTTCCGACACGCATAACTGTAACGTTCCAACACACATAACTGTAACGTTCCAACACACATAACTGTAACGTTCCAACACAATTTTATAATAGTTTTAATTTTACGACGTTTCGAATGCAACTTCATTCATAATCAAGTAGAGGAAGAGTTTTGCAACACTTGAATTTAAAATTTTCAAATAACATTAGTACAAACATATGGTATTAGTGTAGGCTGGCAGAATTTCTTCTCTTAAGCAAGTTTTGTTAAAGATAAACATATGGTATTGTGGATACAGATTGGAATCAAAGCTTGAATTACGTGGACAGTTTCAACGTCCTGACAAATCCAGTAGTTTGTAAATTTATAACGTGAGACTCATGCTTCGGTCCTCCGGTCTGGTGGTGGCATGTTAGGCGGCGGCTCAAAGTCGTGCTGGTCAAACCGATGTAATTTACGTTCTGGAGAAGTCTACAACCTTCTTTGTGGCAGGAATATTTGTAAATAACATTAGTTTATTGTAATGGGCCCGACTTTTTGCATGGATTATTTTTCATTATCAAATTCTTGACTTTCATGTTTTTATAGTAAATCAGGAGTTTGATTCGGTCAGTTGTGGTTGTGCTTGTGATGTTATTGAGCACAATTGATTCGAGGACTCTTTCGTCAGTCTTGTAGCCTCCAGTCATCTGATTTTGTTTTGGTAATAAATTGTTACAATACTTTCGTCGGATGTTGCATCATTGTCCGTTTGGTTTTGACGCGCTCGATAGTTTGAGATTTCCCTGTCGATAGTTTTATTCGCATAGCCGTTGTTTTCCAGAATCTGCTTGCAGGTCTGGAGTTCAGTTCTCAAGTCACTGGCGAATGTACAGGTTTTAATTGCTCTGTGCATAGAGGCGCGAAAAGCGCTGGTTTTGTATAAATTATAATTTTGTAAGTAAAATTATAATAAAATGTCCCTTGGAAACCTGCTATTTGACTTTTCAGTTCCTATCAAGAGCCTAATTCACCGAATAGACAAAAACAATAAGAAATTTTTCAATAAGGTATTGAAGAAGGGGGTGGTTTTGATGTGGTTGGGTTTCGGGTAAGATTTTACAGCAGCCTTAATTCCCTCTTCCCTAATTAATCAATTGTCACGTCTAGTGGGGGTTGTAGTAAACACTATGAAGCTCAGATAGTTCATTGGGGTTGAAGAACGAAGACGCCGACCGACCAACACAACACCTGCATTAGTGATGGCCATTAGAATCGACATGACATGTTATAGTAGTAGGTAGACGCGGTAGGACGGACGAGAAAAAGCTACGGAGAAAAATATGTTCAGACTCGAAATGACTAGCACCATATCGAACAGGTGTAAGTCTAGTAGCTATTCCGAACTATTGTCAGTTTGGAAAAGTTCCTGTCGAAGGACCTGTTTTTAGACCTGCTGTGGACAAGTCAGGAAAAGTACATGAATCGGCGACAGGCCTATTCTTCAGCGCCGACATCACTATGATATGATATGAACACAATGAAATAACAATATCAAAGAATACAAAACACAATTAATAACTCAGTTACGACAGTTACATTAAATGTTCCGTTATATAATAGGAATTGAATTCTAGTGAAAACTTAGCAGCTTACCCCTTAGCTGATGTTTAACCAAGGGCGTCGTCTAGAAAATGATTCTAGCTAATGCGCGATTGGCAAATGGTTCTCCCTGGCGTTCTTCTTAAAAAAATGCAAAATATTTGCTGGGACGATTTAACAAAATTATTCCGACATTTAATAAACTTTTTATCATTCAAGAATTATGCGAGTGTTATTCGTGCTCAAAAATTGATGATTAACTTACTGGATATTTTTATAACGGTTTAATATGAAATTTATGAAATCCGAAATAAACAATCTAGATCAAGATAATTAAGTAAGACATTGTTACAGAGGTCGTTTTCACGAGTTGAAGGCTTCATAAAATTAATTAGGACATTCAAGAGAAATACTAGTGCGATATATAAATTCGTATCACTACAGTATACTTCCTGGTACAGTATACTCACTCTCTGAAGCCTGCTTTAAAGAAAAACTTCTGCCAAACTACACCAATAGTTTATTATTCATGCATGACTCTGTACAATGTTCTTGCATAAATTCATGCATGCATGAGTTCAACATTCTTGCATACATTGGTCTAACATTCATGCATACATGAGTCTAACATTCATGCGTGCATGAGTCTGACATTCATGCATACATGTGTCTAACATTCATGCATACATGTGTCTAACATTCATGCATGCATACACGAGTCTAACATTCATGCATACATGAGTCTAACATTCATGCATACATGAGTCTAACATTCATGCATTCATGAGTCTAACATTCATGCATACATGAGTCTAACATTCATGCATACATGAGTCTAACATTCATGCATACATGAGTCTAACATTCATGCATACATGAGCTCGCAGGAAAATGAATGGGTCAGTGTCCAGATAATGATACACTTTTTACCTAATGATGCACGAACAAGTGGACGTGGCACTAATGTACAAT
This sequence comes from Hyalella azteca, assembly GCF_000764305.2. Lineage (NCBI taxonomy): Eukaryota > Metazoa > Arthropoda > Malacostraca > Amphipoda > Hyalellidae > Hyalella > Hyalella azteca. The sequence goes on from NW_025946608.1 coordinate 30,800, forward strand.
TTGCCGGGCTAAATTGAGTCAGGATGACTCACAATAAGTGAATCACTATTTGGGCAATCACCCTCTCATGCCTTAAATTGAGTACTATAGCCTGACAAACGTAGTAGTATCATCATGAATAGTTACAAGTTCCAATCTCCGTCAAGGAATTACTGATAGCTCTGCAATCTAAACCTAGCAATCGTGTACTTGTATTTAGGCCGCTACGTGTACTTGAGCAGCTACGTATATTTAGACGAGTTTAGATATAGAGCGGTTCCCGAACCTGTCGTTAGAAAAAAATAAAATTAGACCACGTTGGGTGCCACGACGACCTCCGCTGTCGTCTCGTGGCTATATAACTCTCATAATTTTCATCGAAATATTGAATAAACATCAATACAAACGAAATATTCAGGGTGAATTTACCAACATTCATTCATGTTCAAACAATAATTGTAAATATTATCAATCAGAACCATAGAATATTCTACTTTACATTATAGTACAAGAAATTCATCACATTATAAATTTAGCTTTGATAAAGGCTGTAGCGTGAGAGAAAAGAATTGAGCTCATTTTTACAAAACGGCATTGTGGAGAAGACTCAAATAATGATGAAGAAAAGGTAGTAGCTCATATTTATGGTTCCTTCATATCCCAGTCAAACGTGATGTGGGCATTAATGCAGATCAGCGCAGGTCAGGGTGGGTTAGTGCAAATTAAGTGCAGAACTTCAAAGCACGAGTT
>NW_025946609.1:0-1120 GCF_000764305.2 Hyalella azteca
GAGGGGAATTGGGGGAGAGGGCAGGATAGATGAAAGAAAAAGGAGTGGAAAAGAAGAAGGGGTGAGGTGGATGAAAGGTATGAGAGTGCGTACGGGATGAGGGGAATTGGGGAAGAGGGCAGGATAGAAGAAAGGAAAAGGAGAGGGAAGGAAACTGATATGAGGAAACGGATAGAGAAGAGGGCCGAGGTGGAGAGAAAGAGAGGGCAATTTGTAGGAGGCAAGGAAAAAAATATAACTCAGTACTCACTGCAGTGTGTGACAGAGAGCGCATTTTCTCGTCGACGAAAACATGAAGTCACGGACGGACAGACAGACGGACGGACAGACGGACGGACATGGCGAGCACAATAGTGCATTTTTTCCATAAATGAAAAAAATGCGCTAAAAATAGGGAATGGAACTATGAAATAGAGAGGGATGGCGACTGTGAGGTTGGTGAGAAAGGGAAGGGTGGTAGTGGAAGAGGGATGAAGAAGAGCGTTAGGATAGGGAGTAAAAGGTGGCGGGAAGCAGATTGGGATATTAGCTAGGGGGATTAAGCTCTTTTATTATATTAATATCTTCTCCATTTCGCTTTCATCTTTTCATACTGATTATTAACCTTATTATTCATAATACTTATTATTTATTCATATAATCAAATTCTGCATACATACTTACTTAATTATTATAGTTTATATTTAATGCATATTTCGTGTCAAGACTTAATGTTTCAGAGAATCTATAAATTTTTGTGAATAATAAGCAGTTCTGTTTGAAGAAAATAAAAGCTGGAAGACAGTAAAAGAGATTAAAGCAAATAATTTTCATCTAAAAGCCCTTATTTTTGGCATATATTAACATGTGTTCAGAGGACGGCATCTCTCAGGAAGGCTAATACATTCATAAATCAAGATATTGCAATCAAATCGAAGTTATATTATTCAATTAAGTTATGTGGGGCAGACAGAGCACGAGTACGCCAGGGGGCAGAGCCCGAGTACGCCAAGGGGGCAGAGCCCGAGTACGCCAGGGGAGCAGAGCCCGAGTACGCCAGGGGGGCAGAGCCCGAGTACGCCAGGGGGCAGAGCCCGAGGGTACGCCAGGGGGGCAGAGCCCGAGTACGCCAGGGGAGCAG
>NW_025946609.1:1191-26188 GCF_000764305.2 Hyalella azteca
GGGGGCAGAGCCCGAGTACGCCAGGGGGCAGAGCCCGAGTACGCCAGGGGGCAGAGCCCGAGTACGCCAGGGGGCAGAGCCCGAGTACGCCAGGGGGCAGAGCCCGAGTACGCCAAGGGGGCAGAGCCCGAGTACGCAAGAATGTGGTAATGTACGCAGAGTCCATAATTAAATAAAGTGCTCCAAAAATTTGGACTTCGATGATCAGAACCATATACCATTCAACCATATACAATACTACCATATACCATTCAAACATATACCGTACAACCATATACCAGAACCATATACCATAGTAATCTTAATCAACGAATCAAGGAATAAGTTGAATACCTACTATATATAGTCACGGTTCAAATCTTTAAAATAAGTGATCGTAAAAGGTGACAAGTCACAACTGCAAACTAATACTCACAATTTCAGCGCTTTCTTCGGCACGACTCATCAGCTTCTTCTGCAAGTGATAGTATAAGAAATTAGTTTGTTTTAAGTCATTGTTGGCCATTTCGTGTGTGCGGCGTTTCAGAAATTGATCCATATTATTGGTTGAATGGGCATATGACAAGTCACAACTGCAAACTAATACTTACAATTTCAGCGCTTTCTTCAGCTGGACTCAACAGCTTCTTCTGCAAGTGATAGTAATAAATTAGTTTACTCTCAGTCATTGTTAGCCAATTCATGTATGCGGCGTTTCTTAAATAGATTTAAATTATTGGTTGAATGGGCATTGAAATTTATGGGTAAGTGATCACACAAACTAAAAAGCTTTTTACATATTTCTAAACCCGGCGATTTTTGTATTCCGACCACAAATACAACGATATACAACGATTTTATAAACACCTAAAAAATTCAACATGAGCGACAGGGAAATGCATCGTGGTTGTAGAAGACAAATACTTACACTGTCGAGGTAGAGTAGCACTACACAGGTTGTCAGGATGATGATGCAGACTATTTCAAAGCAGTGAAGAAAATTGCACTGCTTTCTGCACCGCGCTGCAAAATGCTGCACTGATTTTCTTCCTTCTGTCATTTTACGCTCGCCGTTCTTATCCTTTGTTGATGGTTGCGGGTCGGTGAAATCTATCTGTAGATGGTCAAACAATAATAAATCGATATAAATTACATATACATTTATTGTTATCAAATATATCTTTCCCAAGAACGCGAATATATGAAAAACTAGGCGCACTAGAGAAAAAAAGAGCCAGTTTGAAATCAGCAGCAAAAATGCTTTCCAACTCACACAAAATGATCTCAGAATCATTCTCTCTATTGACCAATAATATGCTAATAGAAATTGTAGAAGCTACTCCCTTTGAAAAAGCTACGTGAAATAAATCGATATCTGGAAAGATATTTATAAAACACATGCAAAGTTGATGTTCCCGTTTGTTATTCCAGTCATGCGAAAGTATGACACGAATATTTTACACACGGGCAACATGCATAATTCGATCCTACAACACTGGAGAACGACAATAAATTTTATCGGGTTTTCATTATAAAAAGCGTTATTCGGTACGTTTACAAATTTAAAATATCCTTAACATTTATTGTTTGTTTACGTCATTATTAGACATACGCTTGTCGATAGTTTCATCATACGAGGCGAGATCGTGGATCTTCAGCATAATTGGATTATTTCAGAATCAACCTTACGGCTTTGCACATCTACTCCATTTGGGATTTGCGCTAAATTTTCCTTTCCAGCTACAGATTCAGAGTGTGTGAAAATGTTTTCACATTTTGTTAAGTTCTTTAAATTGCTTGTTTGCAACCTGGTGTCCGCTCTTTAAATATTACTGTACTAGTTGTACAAGCGATGTGTTGAACCCCGTTGCATGGGCTTTTGGCTCCGTGTAGCATTTGTTCGTTAACTGCTTGGCATTAACACGCTTGCTTGTATGCCTTTAACTTTACCACAAGTGCACACACCTTCATCAATTCTTCTTTAATTCATCGTAATATTTCTCCATGAGAACTGTTTTCTAAGGTTTCCTTCTAAGGAAGCAAATAAGTTGTAAACATTAATTAATTTTTATTCATTGCTCGGATTTTGCTGTAATATTGAAAGATTTTGCGTTCTGGACGAAACAAATTGCTAGATAGCATTTCTTATCTTTTTATTCGTCAATGACAGATAAGAATCTCCGCACTTGAACTTCACACCTTGGATGTTATACCCGTGCTGCATGTTCTCTATACTTACAATACCACTCCTGAATGATGGCACGGTAACCATATTATTGCGGTGAGGATCGAAAGACTCATCTACCTTTTATAAAAGTGACTCATTACTTTGAATTCAATTATTTTGATAATTAATTACTAATTTTTATACCTATGCTGATGTAAGCGATTGTTCCTGCAGTGTGAATAGCTCTTATATGTATGTGTGTGTGTATAGTTCTTATAGGCTACCTCGAGTGCTGCTCCTTTCCGGTTTTAATAAAAGTTTCAACGTTTTCATTGCTCTTTTGCATTTCTAATTGTACCGAACTTCAGAGGGCATGATAATTGCGGAACGATTGATAACATGTCTGTCTCAAGCACGCCAAATTATACCTTCAGAATTACTATTTCAAATACTTATTAGAGGTGTTAGCGTTTTAGTTCATTATTACTTTGTTTACCTGGTCGTACAGAGGTAACTGAAATTCATCGTTTTCAGTTGGTGGATCCATGATGCACGTTTATGGAACAAGAGTATGAGGCACTTGCAGTTAGCACGGACTTATCGCTACTGATGCGACGAATTCCTGAAAACGTTCACTTGTCAGGCACTGATAAGATAAGTAGACAGCCAGGTTTTATTAGTTTTAAATTTTAAGAGTGCAAGATCTAATTCTGATTCGTCATTTTAGTCATACGATGATTTCCTCTTTAACTCCAAATTTTCTTATGCAATGCGTTTTCTTAGATGTCCGGTGTCAATCAGGCGTCTCAATCCATTCATTTTAAATTATATTCTATTATTAGATCATCTGTAATTGAGACATACTATTCAGTAGACGTGGTAGAGATTGATGGAAAAGTACAAGAACTGAGTCAGCATGGACAACATCAAGCGATCAAGGCCTCCGTATTGGGCGGAAGCCGTGATTCTATAAAAAGTCTGGGCGCCTTAGTAAGGCTCCCAGTAACTGACAAGTACGCCGCAATGTAACTCGCATTACAGCTACTCCGACCTAACGGTCGACGTACGTCTTAGCCTCATACAACTAAAATAACTCTCATGTATTACCACCCCGTATCAAGATATGTTCTCTATAGACAGATGGTGTCTTACTTATCCCTCCGCACTTCGTCAACAAACCCCTCTCCTCAGGTTCAGGTAGAAATATTTATAAAGTCTGGAGGCACATGTGCCTCTGGACATAGACAATATACCGTCAGGAGCTCCCCTTGGGATTCAGAATTGATTTTCGCAATGAAAAGAATATGGCAAAAATTATTTTAGAGATGTGAAAATTTATAAACATTCGGCGTGCATGAGAAATTTGAAGGTACTGAATACTTAGAGTAAATCGTTTTTGTATTCATGACGGCCGACTAGTTATTTCATGGTCAGTCAGATCAATCAGAAAGTTAAATTTAAGTTAAATAAATAAATAAAATAAATTTAAGTTAAATTTGATGCGGCATTGCGAAATAAGGTCTAGTAGATCTTTTATATCAACACAAGATTGAACATTGCATTCTATTAAAGGGAGATAAAATAAATGGAAACGAATGCTTGGTATCGAGACTTTCACAACATGCACTGCCCACTGGACTCTCGAGTTGATTAACTAGTTCATCTGCTGCTTTATTGTGCATTTAATTGCGAACGTTTTCTGGTTATCGTTATCGACTCCATTTAATATAGAATTATTCGTTCATTTATAATTCTGAAGCATTAGCAGAGTCTGAAGTGTTGCGGCGGAAAAGCTTTTGCAATAGAAAACTGTTGGGTAAGTCTGAGCCACTTTAGATTGTTGAATTACAAGTTTTCAAATTCACTTTTTATAGATCCTGTTTGACCGGGACAGGCATGTCACGCTAAATGTATACATCTATAGTCGATTTTGTTAGCATCTTGAGTTGAAATTTGTTATTATTTGTTGATGAGGATTCACTTTTCGGGTCATGTTAAGAATAAGCACCCCAGACGTTACAGGGCTGCGTATTATTAACAAGGTTAATTGAGTGAAGAATGCAAACAAATTAGGTCTATTTAAACATATGTGAAAAAATTACAACTCAATGAAGAAAAATGCATTGCAAAATATAAAATACCAAATGAGAAACCCAAATACGTTATGAGCCATTCTTGAAAGAGATGATTAACAGAGTTATTCTCCAATGATTAATAGGTACTGGGGTGCGTTCCCTGTCAAAATTTAGGCGCGGCTATCGTTCGGTTTTCGTTTGCCGCTCTCGGATTAGAGATAAATCAGATATGAAATGGATCAGACATGATAAATCAGACATGAATTCACCTAATCAGCCTCCCAATAGGTGATATTTTAGGTAGTTCCATGGAAAAAAATAAGGGTCATATGACGCACGAAATCAGTGGGTGGTCAGGCCACCATTGGCTTGCACTGCTCAGTAGCTGGCATTAGTTCTTAGCGAGAGCGTGACAACTGTCAAGCCTCTGATTCAAAAACCCATATACGATGCAAAAGTAGGCGCACGAGTTTCTAAACGCGTGGGTTTCACCACTCATGCATTGCGTGTACGTCAACGTGTGGGCGTTACGTTTTCTTGATTTGCATGTTTTTTTGCTCACGGAAACCGCTTCAAAACTTTTGGGACAATATTTGAAACGAAATTTTTGGGTCGCGCCAGCGTTTGTGCGAGTATGTACGTCGTGATGCGTGTGTTAACCAAAACAACGTTTCAGAGGCAGGGTTAGCAAACAATCCCCTTTATACTCTCTAATAAGGAGTGGGAGGTTAGTTATCAACTACCCGGCTTGAGACAAAGCAGTGAGAGGTAGTTCGGACTGCGCAGGCGCTGATCTTGAGCAGTTATACACTGTTCTTTGTCACGTCGGGACGTTGGTTGATTCACGCATCCCATTCGAATTGTGTAATCTTATCGTATTTAGTGAATAAGTGAAGTTTACATCTTGTAAACAACTCAGTGTTAAAAACTGAATATTACCGTTTTTGACATTTTCAGCAATACAAATTCCTTACTTTTTGCTGTCCAGTGCTTTCTAAAGTGAAGTTCTTTGCAATACTTCTCGACCTGACTTGACGTTCATACGATCATAGCTACCGTAACCGAAGCCAATTTCTGACGGCCTGCAAACCTGTTTCTAGTTGCCTGGAACGTTTTTTTTAAGGCGGAACGCTTTTTTTATGTGAACCACGAATTTTAGAATTCCAGCCTGTTAAAAGAACTACATGCGAAACTCAATACTGACATTGCAGCAACCGAAGATGGATGCAGAAAGCTCACTTTCTGCATCCATCTTCTGTCCTCACTTGCTATTAAGTGAGAACAGCTGAAAGCTGCAATCAAGTATTAAAGTTAGTGCCGCAACTAGATTTTGTTAAGATTAAGATGTGCTACTCCGTTCTCTTGTGTGGTCTTTCGTCAATGAACGCAGAAATTCGAGTCCCTTGCAGAACTGTGTGCTCGATGGAAATTAAATGTGACGAAAGTTACATGAAATGAAACGGCAAATAATTCAACGATTATTTTAAACACAACGTTGTTCATTCAGCAGGATACATGGATTTAGTAAGAGAAATTGGCTTGACTTGCATTACCTCTAATTATTGATATTGATGTATTGAACAGAGATTGAAATGAAAGAGATTGAAATGCCCCCTCCCTTCCCCCCATAAGGGGGGGGAGGGAGGGGGCATTTACACTTCCCCCCATAAGGGGGGGGAGGGAGGGGGCATTTACACTTCCCCCCATAAGGGGGGGGGGAAGGGAGGGGGTATTTTTTAACGCATTTTTCAGATTCGGCCGTGTCTGTCCCGAACGTATCAGGTACCAAATACGCGCGCCCCACGATCGCCCCAAGCCCGCCCCAAGCTCGACGGGTAATTTCACAAGATTCCATTTCGGCGCTTATTTCGCTCCGGCAACCGGAACCTCCGGCAAACGGAATTTTTTTGTTATGTCAAGAGAATTAAAAGATTTGTTTATGAAATACTTTCCGGACATGACTCTTCGTATCTTACTGGTTAACAATTTCAAAATAGGTTCGTTTTTTAGGTACAAAGATATCCTCCCTTCTCACATGCGATCGTCCCTAGTTTAGAAATTTAGTTGTGCACGATGTGCATCTGCGTACGTCGGAAAGACGGCACGCAACCTTTACACTCGGGTCGCTGAGCATAAAGGGAGGAGTTACAGTATAGGACTGTGCAGTTACTATCGCGCCCTCCTCATTCGGCTGTGCGTACTCACGCCGAACAGTGCAACGTTCCGGTGTCCGACACTGACTTTAAGATTTTAGCTTATAATTCTGGTGTTTCCGATCTGCGCATTTTGGAATCATTGTATATTTTTAAAGAGAAGCCTAGTTTAAATGCTGCCTATACAGTTCTTATCCATTAGAAATTGTGAATAGATAGGTATTTCTTTATTATTCTGCCCTTTGCCTGTAAATTTAGGTTTTAACTTCTGTTGTTTTTGTTTTTTTTCTTATGACTCCAAACTTTATTAATTTTCTGACTGTATTTGTGTTCTAGATTTATCGAACTGACGATGGAGCTGGTCTCCAAAACGTTTGCAATAGAGAAATGCTGAATTTTTGTGGAGTTTTCTTCGCTTCTAAATTTCTAGTGAATCTGCGATTCAAGCAATCTAGTGACATTAATAATAAGTTTAGTTACTAAATATTTTCGCTGGATATAATAATCATTTTAATTACTCGGAAAATTAATTGATAACGCGGAACCAATGAAGACTCCTGGTGGCAAATGGTCTTCATTTTCTAAAATAGGTCTGTACTTTATGTTTTTTATTTTATGATTCACTGACCTATCACCGCTTGCCCAACGTTTTTTACGAGCATTGAATCTTCTAAATTCTACACTCAAATCAAATAGGGAAATTTTGAACAGCCATCACAAGTGATGCGAAAACACGTATGCCTAATTTGATATGAACGAGTTTCCGTGGCCGATAACGATGCAACGAGGTTTTCGAATTTGGCGGTAAACTGGCAACAATTTGTAACTGTTACCTATATGATAGAGTTTAAAGTACGATGAACCACTACAAATGCTGCATATTGTCAGTAAATTATATTACTCTTACTTATCAACCACTAATATTAATTTGGTGGCATGCAGAAAGTACTATGACATGGTTATTGTAGAATTTTTAGTTCTTGCGTGTACGTTTTTAATAAATATTCCTCTTGAGGCGCATGTGTCGTACGCAACTTAGTTATAGTCGATTTTAATGTACAAGTTTGATTTAGTTAGATTCTGGCTCTTGACTTGCCTAGCGAAGGGAATGTTTGGTTCGTGTTTAGTTATGAATTTCGCTCTACATATTTACTCTCGTTTCAAGTTCTTAATGTGTTTTGTTCCAAACAGAGTATTTTTCGTGTCTTATTTATGCTATGTGCAATACTAATATAAAAGCGATTTTTTACCATTGTATCTTTACTTTGCACAAACCGATATTAATAAGAAGTTCAAGGAAACTCGCGTTTTCAAAACCCTTCGTGAACGAATGGACCTCGTAGTTATACCACGAGACTACACGACACATTCAAACTTTTTGAATATCAACTCGTATAATATATACTTTCTTGTTGAATACATATAATAATATATTTTCTAAGAAGAAAATTGGGAAACACCCTTTTGGAAGTAAAAATATTGATTTGGACGAATTCGAAGCAGCAGCAGCAGCATGATGTTAATTAATTCGGTACCATTTCATCGAATTCGTGTTTCTTTTTATTTAAATAGATTGCATGGAAAATAATATCTATAGATTTTATGCACAAAAATGGGATCTTACGGAATTTTTATAAGTATATCACGTGCCGGATTAATGGACATAATAGTAATCTTGAAAAAGATTAAAGTTTCTTCTGTCGGAGATATGAATTGAAGTGCATGGTAAACGATGTCTTCCGTGGACAGGGCTTCATGTTACCCAAAATATAGCTACTTGCTATACAATATGCCTGCTCATAAAATTTGAAAGGCATGAAAATACATGAACAATCAAATCCGGTGGTGCATCGAGATGATATCTAATTTGCATTACGGGCGTCGATTCAATTATAAACCTGACAAATTAACAATATGATTTAAACGCAACTATTTAACGTTGAAGCGTCGTATGAGTATCATCATTTCATTGCTGTTCACAAATGGCAACACAATGTTGCAAGAATGACCGTGCGTCAGGCCAACACCTTCGCTCGGTTTACTTACATGGTCTTAACACCACTGAAACACAGTCAAGTGTTACAGTGGTGTTAAGACCACCTTCGCTCGGTGGTCTCAACGCCTACATGAAGCCATCGTCTGTCGTAAATTATGTAATGGTAAAAATGGGACTAATCTGGATGCATTCACCCTTAACGTTACTGTAGGAGTAATTTAAGACCTCTAATTCTAATGATCAAGTCTTGACTTAGACTTTAATTAGTAGACTAGTAGACAAGCAACTGAACCACTGCACTGCGCAGAGGTTCATCTGCTTAGCCAACAGGTGAGGATGCTCATCAGTGATCACAATTGCCGTTAGCAGCAACAATGGCGAGCTAAATGTTGATGCTTTTATCGAGCATTCATCCCGATCATGAACTGGTGGTGGTTGAAATGTGAATGGTAACCTACGTCGGCCTATATAAGATCGACGTAGAGCCACGATAGAGCTAAAATGTCCACTTTAGAGACGGCATCACCAGCCGCGGAGCAGCGCTAATTAACATCTGAGCACCTGCCTTGGCGGGCTCTGTGCTGCGGACACTCTGCTCTCGGTCTGCGAGCTCCTCCGGCTCAAGCCTGCTCATCGCCTGCTCTGAGGCGGCTCTGGCAGCGCGCCCGGCAGTTGAGTTTGATCGTTAGTCGACTACGTGATAACGATTTGAAACAATTTTTTCTTGCAAGTTAGATTAGATAGTATTCGCTGTCAAACATTCTCATCGTATTTACACTTGCGATAAAAGCATTTAATAAGATGTAAGTAAAATCAACAATGTTTTTTGTTCATTCACGTTAAAAAAATTTCAGGACAAAATGATCGATATTTCCTGAACTATATTAACTTATAGTTGGGTGTAAACGTTTCTCTTTGTATGTAGAAGTGTTCCAACTGGGAATGCGAATAAAAACTTATGTATTTCCAAGTATTAAAACGGTATTTCATTTACGACGTGGTATAATAATCATATCTGGAACCAGAAATTGACCAGTAATAGCGTATTATGTCACTTGAAGTCTATTAAGAACAGAGATCCCTATCCTACCTCCAGCTCTTATCCGCCTTCCTCTCTCAACCCCTACCTTCATGAGATGTACGTCCTGAACAACTGCTTGGTTCGGCGCCCGCCGCCCATGCCATGTGGCAGCGCCATTACAGCGCCATATTCCGTCCCTATCAGGCTGCTAGAGTTATTCTCAGTATTAGCCATGGCGCAGCGCTGTTTTAGAGATAACTAACAGGCCAGTTATTATTTTACGGCTCCGTCCGGCTAAAGCGCGGCAGGCTTGGCTAAGCCCTGCGCCGGTATCATCTCACAATTTTAACTGGGACGGAAAAGGTCGAGCTATCAATTAAAGTTCAATGCATTTACCGGAATTGATCACTCACGACCGTCAAGCTTAAAATCTTAACTGTATTGTCAGCAATGTGGCCTTGCTAGTGGAGTGGGTTGGACTAGACTTGTTTAACAATAAACTTTCAATTGGCTAGAACCTAGATCTTGTTGCCAACAAGTCGTCAAGAGATCTTATTGTTTTTTATGTTGGCCCAAAGTCGATCTAGGTGAGAGTGAAGTGTTTTGTGTCACAGGGATCGGTGCTCAGACCGATCTTCCAAATAGCCAACATCGCTGATATAGGGAAAGATAGGTGTGCCCCTGATATAGGGAAAGATAGGTGCGACTCTCATATAGAGAAAGATAGGTGTGCCTCTAATGTAGGGAAAAATAGGTATGCCCCTCATATAGGGTAAGATAGGTGTGACTCTCATATCGAGAAAGATAGGTGTGCCTCTAATGTAGGGAAAGATAGGTATGCCCCTCATATAGGGAAAGATAGGTGTGCCTCTCATATAGGGAAAGATAGGTGTGCCTCTCATATAGGGAGAGATGGGTGTGCCTCTAGTGTAGGGAAAGATAGGTTTACCCTCATATAGGGAAAGATAGGTGTGGCCCTCAAATAGGGAAAGATGGGTGTGCCTCTAATGTTGGGAAATATAGGTTTACCCCTCATATAGGGAAAGATAGGTGTGCCCCTCATATAGGGAAAGATGGGTGTGCCTCTAATGTTGGGAAATATAGGTTTACCCTCACATAGGGAAAGATAGGTGAGCTTGGCCCCTCATTTAGGGAAAGATAGATGTGCCCCTCCTTTGCGTCATTTGCGGTTGGCGCTTGAGTACCGAGGACGTAAACTCACTGCGAGAGCTTGATGAGGAAGAACGTGTTTGTGGACGTGTTCCGGACCACAAACTCTGATCGTCGACGTGTTCCGGACCACAAACTCTGATCATCGACGTGTTCCGGACCACAAACTCTGATGTCGACGTGTTCCGGACCACAAACTCTGATGTCGACGTGTTCCGGACCACAAACTCTGATGTCGACGTGTTCCGGACCACAAACTCTGATGTCGACGTGTTCCGGACCACAAACTCTGATGTCGACGTGTTCCGGACCACAAACTCTGATGTCGACGTGTTCCGGACCACAAACTCTGATCGTCGACGTGTTCCGGACCACAAACTCTGATCATCGACGTGTTCCGGACCACAAACTCTGATGTCGACGTGTTCCGGACCACAAACTCTGATCGTCAGGTTTTTATCCAACCACCATCAGATAGAAGCAACGACAGCAATAAAAATCAGCTTATCTAACAGAAACCAGATATGTGAGTTAATCAGGCTGAAGGGCCACCTTCAGGCGGTTCCTCTCATACTCACCTTTTCCCTCAGCCCCACTCTTCCCTTTATGTTCACCGTTTCTCCAATCCCCACCCTATCATACAACCACACCCTAATCCTCTTGCCCACCCTTCCCCTCATCCCTCCCATTCCCTCATCCCTCCCATTCCCTCATCCCTCCCACGAGTGTCCGTGCAGAGCGTCAAAAGACCTCTGCGCGGGGTCCCAAAAAGTGCAGCTCGCGGCGTTGCAATTAATATGCATCGAGGATTATTCGCTCGACAGCGCAGCGACACTTCAAAACCTCAACAAATACACAAAAAATACAAATCTGATACAAAAATATTAAATGAATATATTTGAGCCGAATATTATTGTTAGTACGCAGCTACAAATCACAACAGTACGATTAGAACGCAATTAACTTTAACTCATTAATGAATAAACAGTGTTGTAACTAATGAGTTAAATAAAATGAATAAAAATGGTGCGATAAACTTACATCAATAGCTTTGTTGGTTTTAACACGCTGCCAAGGATCACATTTTTGGCTGCAAAAATACTGCGTATTTTGGGCAAAAATGTCTCGCTTTGAAGTGCCACTGGACGAATGAATTTATTCTCTTTGCGGCTGCGGGATCAAACAAGCAATCAATTGACGTTTCAAAATAAATTTATTCATGCAGGTATAATATAAATCTATATTTTTTGCGCATAACATGAATTTTTTCCGTCAAGGGGCAGAATGACGCGTTGATTCAATTAAATATTGAAGGCTGAACACAAAATTTTTCGCATCCCCTCTCTCTCCTTCTCAAGTCTTTGGCCTTTTCTGATTTCTCAATTATTCTCTCTCTAAATCCATCGCCTCTATACCTTCATTATCATTATTCGAACCTTCAGTTACTTCAGAACCATCCTTCCTTCGTTTTATCTTCTTTCCAAGTTTAATTAATTTGGTTTTTCTTCTCCTATTGCTCATTTATTCGCTATCCCTCGAGTCCCTTCTTCCCTCTTTCCACTTTCCTACAATCAAGAAAATCCCACACTTCTTTCTCTCCTTAGCTTCAACTTTCTTCCTTTTCACTCTAACCGTTTCTCCCCTCTCTTCAATGCTTCCTTACTATTACTTTTTTTGCCAGGCCCTTCCCGTTTATCTTTATTTGCCTTTTCCTCTGTTCCTCGATGTTCACCAGTCACTATCCTCCCACCGTGTACTTATCCCCACATTAGAATTACTCGTTTCCCTCATGTCCCCTCCCCACATTTACCCAATAACTCCCTGCACTCTGACTCTGCATTTCCCTTCCCTCCCTCCACCTGATTTTTCCCTCTCCCTCGTCCTCATTCTCCTCTCCCTGTTGACTGTCCCTCTCCCCACCTTCCACACGTTCCCCTACCCCCGCCTGACTGCCCCCCCGTCCCCACGTCCCCTCAAGTCACTAATTAAAAGTAGTTCATTTGTAAAGCGATCAGAAAGTAATCAGCGCCATGATTGGCTCTCAATAAAAGACAGGACTGGATGTGATTGCCGGCCGCTTAATTACGCCGTCTGATTAGTTCAGTCCCGCTGGTGTGCGTCAAACCTTTGCTTGGTCTATGCATGGTCAATGCTGGGTCTCTGTCGGGTCTTTGCTTGGTCTATGTATGGTCAATGCTGGGTCTTTGTCGGGTCTGTATGGTGGGTCTTTGCTTGGTCTTTGTAGGGTCAATGCTGGTTTTTTATGGTATTTATGGTGGGTCTTTGTCGAGTCATTGCTTGGTCTTTGTATGGTCAATGCTGAGTCTTTGTTGGGTTTATGTTGGGTCGTTGCTGGACCCTTCCTGGGACTTAGATGGGTCTTTGGTGAGTCTATTTATGGTCTTTGCTGGGTCTTTTCTGAGCATATGCTTGGTCTCTGCTGAGTATCTGCTGGTTTTTTTCTGGGTCATTGAAGGGCCTACGGTGGGCCAGGCTGCAAGGCAGGGCAAGAAGGCTTTAGATTTGCATGCATGGCTGCCCTACAAGGCGCCCCTAGAGTTCTTATTCTTTTAGGCGTTCCCGAATGCCTTGAAATTTGCTTCTGAAGGCAATGAGATCCTCAAGTTTGGGATGTGCGGTGGTATTGCTGCATGGAGAGGGCGGGGATGTTGGGACCACTGAGATTGGGGAGTAGGGTTTGTCTTCAGGGCGGGGATTGCGGGGATTGGTTGCAGTAATAATGCTCGATCATCACTGCAGTGCCTGTATAGGCATGTTGCAGTAATAACGCTCATCAGTTCGGTGCCTCTAGGCATTGTTGCAGAAGCTAATTACAGACTGATGAATAGATAACTTGAAAAAAATCCAGAGAAAAATGCAGCATATTTGATAAAAGAAATGAAACAAAAATGAGGTGAGCTTCCAAGTTGCGCTTAAGACTCTTCAAGTCGTATAATTTACGTATGTCGTAACCACGCGGTCGTATAATTAACTCTACACGCAGCACGCACCATATGCATCAACGCCATGATTGGCTCTCAATAAAAGACAGGACTGGATGTGATTGCCGGCCGCTTAATTACGCCGTCTGATTAGTTCAGTCCCGCTGGTGTGCGTCAATTACTGCACGCACGCTCCTATCACGACTTGCTGCCTTTACTTCTTATCACGACTTACTGCGTTTACTTCTTATCTGCGACGCCTCTTATCCCGACTTGCTGCCTTTACTTCTTATCACGATTTGCTGCCTTTACTTTTTATCAGGACTTGCTACGTCTACTTCTTATCTACGACGCTTCTTATCACGACTTACTGCGTTTACTTCTCATCGAGCTCGCTTATTATCACGACTTACTGCTTCTTATGCCCTCGATCGTTGTCGTCGTGATGAGTTATCATAGCATAGTAGCATGGCGGTGTCAGTGTTGATTAGGCCGTTAGACCAGTCACCGATTATTAACATCGCAGAACATTCACAGCTTGTTGACGGTCTCGAACGCGCATCACATTTATCCATTTTTATTGTACTGGATTTCCCATCCATCTCGCCGTTCCATTAGGTGGGAAGGTAGAGGAAGGTGAGTCATGGGTTCCAGCAGGTGGTAAGGGAGAGGAAGGTGTGACATGGTTTCCAGCAGGTGGTAAGGGAGAGGAAGGTGTCACATGTGTTCCAGCAGGTGGGAAGGAAGAGAAAGGTGAGACATGGGTTCCAGCAGGTTGGAAGGGAGAGGCAGGTGAGACATGGTTTCCAGAAGGTGGGAAGGGAGAGGAAGGTGAGACATGGGTTCCAGCAGGTGGGAAGGGAGAGGAAAGTGTGACATGGGTTCCAGCAGGAGGGAAGGGAGAGGAAGGTGTGACATGGGTTCCAGCAGGTGGGAAGGGAGAGGAAGGTAAGACATGGGTTCCAGAAGGTGGAAAGGGAGAGGAAGGTGAGACATGGGTTCCAGAAGGTGGAAAGGGAGAGGATGGTGAGACATGGGTTCCAGCAGGTGGGAAGGGAGAGGAAGGTGAGACATGTGCTCCAGCAGCTGTAAGTACAGTAGGTCTGCGCTGAAACTTCTGCTAATTAGAACCATTTTTGTGGACGTTTTTTTCGGCTCAACTTGGCCCGCTTATGGCGAGTGGGAGAGTTGGATGGGGGAGGGAGAATTGGATGGGGATGGAAAGTTGGATATTGGAGTGATAGTTGGATGGAAGAAGAGGAGTTGGGTGGCGGAGCGATCGTAGAATGGGAGAGGAAGAGTGGAATGGTGTGAGAAGGTTCAATAGGAATCGAGGACTGATATAGGATTTGAGGGAAAAAGAAGGGGAAAGTCGCCTATCAGAGAATTCTGTAGAAGTACTTAGAACAATTTAAGGATATATATACATGGTGAAGGCAAGAGAACCGCTCACAGATGCAAGTATGTAATACATCGAACGATGAATCGATCGATTTCTAGCGTACGGGCGCTGGAAATTTGTATATGTTGTTGATAGTAACTTGATTTTAGTGATCGAATAAGTCATCGAAAATTTTGTGTATCTATCAGTAAAATATGTGGCTCAATTCGATATGGATCTCCCAATGTATTTTAGTGCAACCAAAGTACACTGGGAACGCTAACTTAGTTTAGTAAGTTTAGTTTTCTACTAAGCGTTTATAATAACTCAAGTTTTACGCCTACTACTTGCCACCCAGTGTTAATCACCATTATTACCTCGTCGTGTGCAGCATTACACCACACCGTGTGTTCACCACACATGGTTTATCTTACGTATAGTCTCTGCGGTCTAAAGTTTTGCTTAGTAATTTTCTAGTATATACCGCCCGTTTTACCGCCACGATCAGCACCATGTTCACTGCCGTGTTCATCGCCACCTTTACCATCACGTACGTAGACCACCGTGTTTACAGCCATATTGTCCGTCGTCAACATACGGTCGTGTTCACGACCGTTTTACGCCGTATTGACAGCCGTGTTGACAGTCGGATTCACCACCGTTTTACCGCCGTATTGACAGCCGTGTTGACCGTCGCGTTTACCATCAAGCGTCCCCCAACCCCTCGTGTCCCCCATAGCATAATCCTGCTACGACTGCTATGGTTGAGCTCATTAGGCAACTCCTAGGAAGTGTTTGGTTTTTCCGTGAAGTTGCTGGGGTGGTGGAGACGGTGGAGCTGGTATTGGGGGTGGTGGGGAGTTGGAGGGGAGAGTTGAAGGTAAAATGAAAGTGGAAATGGTGGGGGAGATGTAGGCGGAGATGAGGGTGGAAGTGGTGTTAATAGTGGTGATGAGGTGGAGGTTGTGGTATTGCATGAGAGTATTGGAGGAGGTGGAGGTTGTAGGAGGTGAAGGTGGTGTTATTGAGAGTCGTGAGGGAGTTGGAGGGAGTGAAAGTTGTTTTGAAAGTTATGAGGAGTTGATAGTAACGGCGCTTGTGATGGTTGAAATAAGGGAAGGAAAGGGGGAGGAAAAAGTATTTTAGGTCTTAGAGGAGTTATATATTTGCTGTTGCACGTATTATGTGGGGTCCCCCCGGCTTTTACCCACGGTCTCAGTACGCGTATTTACATTGATGTCTACACAGTTTATAATCATAAGACAGAAATCCCTGCAATGGGGGGGGTACGATTGTAGTTTTTCGCTCATATCTCGGCAACGGCTGATCCGATTTTGTTCAAACTTTTTCCACTGCCTTGTAAACTAAATTCTTCAACTACTTATGTTGATTTCGAGCCGAAATTTTTTTTTATATTAAAAATGAAGTGTAAACTCGAAAATTTGGTCGAGTTTTTGCAAAAATCGCAGTCTTACGTCCATAACTCCTGGTAAAACAGAAGCATTTTAATGAAATTTCATGCGCGCACGCGGCTAGTGCTGATGAACATTTTGGTGTATGACTTTTTTCGGAAAATGTTTTTAAGCATAGGTATAAATTTTTCACGTAAACTCGATTTTTTCGAAAAAGGGCAGTTTTTCGTCCATATCTCAGTGAAATGTTTCATGATCATGTTAAAATTTAACATACGTTTTCTCTCAAATGATATCTATATATTGATGTGGGTTTCGTTTTTAGATATGTGATATTTTTAGAAAAAATGGTTGTCAAAGTTGCGTTTTTACGTTTTTCCCCAAATCGTAATTTCGACATAACTTCTGAATGAGGCATTGCATCTGTTTTGAGTTTTTTGCTAACGATTCATCACATTGGTAGCTACACGACGATGGGTTGCACACGTCATAGCTCCTTCTAAATCGGCCGCAATTTGTCGCTGAAAATGTCATGTTGAGATTTCCCACGTTCCGCGAGATCTACTGCTACGGTTCCGAAACTTGCTTATCGTACCTTCCCTGTATAGATGTAAACAACGCAGTCTCTGATGAATAATTTTGTGTGTGAATCTATTTTCTTCTTTCATTTTGCTGTGAGACTGAACGTTTTAACGTAAAAGTAATTTTGAGATTTACTGTACGAACGAGGATCGCAATTTCGATCAGAAATGGGCCTAGTATGGGTAATCATGTTGATTAAGTTATATCTTACTTCGACTACGTCAATATTTTTAATAAATTTCTCCTGTAACTCGTTTTTTGTCCTATTTTATAATTTTTTAGCGTTACATGGTGTTATGTTTGATCTTTCATCGTTTTCGGCCTGGGCAATCCAGGTTCTTCGTAGATTCCGATGAAGCCTCATCCACAACCCCTTGCGGCTCTGTCTTTCGTGCCCAGGTACGAAAGACAGAGTCGTCTTTCGCGCGTCTAGCGCGGGTTCTTCTGCGGACGCGGTGGGACCCTAACGGGTCCCTTCCGCAGTCGGATAGGACTCGCCAGGTTAACAACAGGTTAGGTATATGACAACCGGCTATTTGAATGAATGTATAGACTGAAGACTTCTGCTGCAGCCTAGACATAGCTGATTGAATCTGGGATTAGGTGAGGAATGCCAAGTTATTATTTTAAGAAGCATACTTTTAATCTAGCCTTACAGGTATGGACACAGGAGGACCGGCCCGGTAGTGGAACTTAAAGTTGGGGCTGTAAGACTTTTATCTTATAATGATGACCGTGCTCTTGGACATGATTGTGTCTATATAGTAATGATGCAATAACAAATTACACGCATAGTATGACGCTGAGTCAATGCTGATGTTGCTTATATGGGAAGCAGATGTTTTTTTGTGGTAGACATCGTACGGGATGCATGATGCATTAGTTTAATGATATTGACATTAACATATAGGGTGTGTCAGGCAATTCTGGTTATGGTGGTGGAGGAAGTTTAGGGATATAAATGGATGTATTTGCTAATTATATATAGCCCTCCACTACCGGGATCAACGGGCTGAGTGACTTGGGCTACTAGGACAGGTTAATTGTAGCAGCTGGCACTGTAAGCAATATATATAGAGGAGAGAGAAGAGGTATGTCAAGCTGTGCTCCTAGAATATATTGCTTACAGTCATGACTTGAACGAACCAAAATATAAACTTATTTCCTCTACTGGATCCAGGTATCACCTTCAAGACTGCCGACAAAACTTTATTTTATAATGTCACACTTTCGTCACTTCCCTATCAAAATTTTGATGCCTGTCAGCCGCTGGCTCAGGGTCGCCCAAAGTTCTTTTCGCGGTGTAAATTAGAAGCTCTATGTCCGCTTTAGGTTCCGGTTGCCGGAGCGGAATAAGCGCCGAAAGAGAATCTTGTGAAATACCCGTCGAGCTTGGGGCGATCGTGGGGCGCGCGTATTCGGTACCTGATACGTTCGGGACAGACACGGCCAAATCTGAAAATGCGTTAAAAAATTGCCCCCTCTCTTCCCCCCTCTATGGGGGGAAGGGAGGGGGTCATTTGAATCGCTGTACGCTATATATATATATATATGAGCAGACTAGACATGTATCATCGCGGCATAATGAAGCAAGTGATAAGTAAACATGAGTTTGAAACGGGAATAATATCAGTTAATACAACTTTCAACCCCAACTTTCCACATTACCAATAACATTCTCTAATATTTTCCCGAATTGCAAGACCCTCGCACATTGCCCGAGCAAAATAATTTTCGATATTCACCAGCAGCCAGCATTCTCACACATTTCCCAAAACAAAACATTCTTCAATATGCAATACTATCACTCAACTATCAACATACTCCAATATTCAACACTGCTCAATATTATCCCACATCATCCATGTACGAAACATTCAACTTATTTACCCGTACTAAACACTCCTACCTGTTGCGGTGGTAGCGGCCGGTACCAAACATTTACCACGTATGGTTGAGCAAAATATTATCTCACATTAACCAGTATTGAACCTTCTCTCATATTCACGAGCACCATATGTTCACATATACTGTTAAGCATTCTCCCGCAATAATCAGTTGAATCAGTCCTCAAATTTCCCCTAAAATACAGTATTAGCAAAAAAACAGCCTATTGTATTTACAGAGCTTAATTTTAACTATTCCAACATAGCAGACTCAATTCTCAATACAGGTAGCTAATTCCTGTTTCCAGGTATGAAGTACCTAATAGCCTATATAGTGAAATTATTCACGGAAAAGCAATTTTTCCCTATCCTGTGTACCTAAAATTCTCGAAATACACACGTGCAAATACCAATAGTTTGATTTCGCTTCGAATAGAGTTCACAATAACGGAACCGTGCAACTTAGTTACCTTACAAATTTGCTCTGTAAACCCTGTTGTAACACGTCTTCAGCAGCAAGCTCTGTTGGTAAGGTTGCCAGTTGGTAAGGTTGCCAGATGCCACTACTCAACTCGAAGCTAACCGACTTGATGGATCTAAGCTTTCGGTTCTGTAGTCCACAAACGATCCTGATGATGTCTTGGCCGATGGATCAGAAATTGTAACCTCGAGTATAATAACACGAACAGCTGAAATAACACGTTCGTGTCATTATAACCCAAAGTTAGAAATGTCAGCAAAAATCTCGAATCACGACGGCGTGTTCTTGAATGTCGTCGCGTGTTCCAAGTTCTAACCGCCAAAGACCTTCACTTTAGGAGGCACTGGACATGAAACACTTAGGAAGTTGTGTTTCTAAAGATTCCTAAATAGCTTTTATAAACTTCATTATTTTCTATTAGCTTGCATCGCAGTTCACACTAAGGGTTACACACGATGGAAACGAGAAGCATGTCTAATTAGCCACACTACACCATGAAATGCACCAAGCTACTGACCGTTAGAGAGCCGGGGCAGAGCGTCGGAGGTAGTGGGGTTAGGGGGTGCGGGTAACCCCACCTTAGAATAGGGAGTATTTTGTGGGTTGTTTATCAGTCTTCCCTGGAATGCGGGAGTTTTGAAGCCTTGCTTGCAATTGCAATTTGTGCGTGGCCATCAGTATAGGTGCATGGGTTTATTCATCATATGCTAAATTCACCATTCTATATGTCACGTTAGAATCGACTCTCCTCTCATTCCGTCGTATCACATAGCGAACGTACGCGTGCACATTCATCGACCATTTATAACACGGGAGACGGTCATGGTTCGTGCGTTTACCTTGTTCAGCCTCTGACCAGCCCCATCGTGCGATAGCGTCATCAGCGTTTGACCAGGGGCATCATGACGAAGCTTGACCAGCTGCTCTTTTTAATCATATTACGCAGATTTGGCCTACCGGGCAAATGTCTTCCAAAAAAGGCTGGTAAATAGAAGCAAAACACCCTACTTGGCCGACTTACCCCTAGTCCGAATATAATGCCTCTGAAACGACCTTAATCGACACGAAAATTTTGACAGGGTAAGATAAGACGTGAAGTGCTTAAACCCATGCACGACCATAATGTTAAATCTATACAAATTGTGTTGTATTCAAAGCTTTATCAACTAGTACAAAATGGTTTGAAGCATTGATGGTAAAATATTCTAAGATCGTGACGAATTACAATCTGATCAATGAGCATACATCAGAAGAAGAGAATCATTTTTATGGTTTATTTTTTTGGCAAAATGAAGAAGCACCCCACATTAAAACTTTTGGAATGTTCAAGTTATTTGCACAGTGAATTCGATTAAATTTTACTTTATTGTAATATTTGATAAAAAAGAACACGGTATTGGAGGGGTAATTTTTAGGCCACATTTACTTACCCTCTCAAGTTGTGCTCTAACTTCCTTCACAACGAGTGAAAGTTCACTTCCTTGTGCGTACTGATTTTTTCTATCAAAGGCTTGAATGGCTTTGATCTTCGATATTAAGTGAAGTTTCTTATGAGTTGAAGCGTCAAGAACCTCCGTATGGGAACGTATCAGTAAATCCATGGACTCCTCGTACGCCTTCAGTGCTTTCCCTTTTGCGGCAAAGCTGCATGGCCTCAGTTTCACTAAATTATTTTCAGAATATTCTGAGAACAAGCCCTCGATTTCCTGAAACAAAACTGCAAGTGTTTACAAGGATGCAAGAGTTTAGTATGTATTATAAGTGTGCAGTATATATAAGACATGTCGCATACCGCAATGGATTCCCATCATCGCAGTGATTGCTCTTGTCTAATTAAAATTCAATATAAATTTAGTTGAATACTTAAAAAAACATTATTGAAATTTGTGAATTGGCTCGTAAGTTTCCTTTGTTTCACTATCTGTTGCATAGAAGAAAAAAGTTATATCTTTTATAATAATTTATATTTAATTTATATTATAATCAAAATTATATCAAATTATATCAATTATTTATATAATATATTATATCAAAAATTATATTATACAATAGATTCAAATTATATCAACGAATATTTTTGGATATTTTCTTTTTCTAAATTTGGTGGATTAAAATTTTTGTTTTTCTGAATTAATTATCGATCGAGACTTCACCGAGCAAAAAACCGAATAGGACTAAATGAAAACGTCACGACCGCAATATATCAGAATCTAATTAGCAACGGCTACAATGCAGATGAACGAGTTGTACGACAATCCTAAAAATTCTAAAAAAGCAAAACAAATATCTACGAAAAACAATCTTCGATCTACAAAAGAAAACAGGAAAAACCTCGTCATGAAAAAATCACTGTAATCCTTACTACTGTAAGAAAAGTGTTATTCGTAAACTTTCTAGCAATAAAGAAGGCTGTAGCCAACTTGATAACAAAAAATGCGTTAGTTGACAGCTACCGCCTTAAGGCTCCGCCTCACTTGCCACCTCCTGACAGGCGGACCAATTGGAGCCTCAAGGTACCACCTGAGGGAGCCTCGCGGCAACACCATCAATCGTGCAGCTTCCAACAGCATCGCCATGCTGTGTACCAAGCCTTCACCAGCAACTGAATGCGGTGTACCAAGCCAGCACCAGCATCTGAATGCGGTGCAACAAGCCTGCACCAGCATCTGAATGCGGTGTACCAAGCCTGCACCAGCATCTGAATGCGGTGCAACAAGCCTGCACCTGCATCGTCATGATGTGCCCCATCCTGCATTCGCATCTCCATGCTGTGCATCAACCCATCAAGACTGGAGCGGAGGCGCTCATCATCAAGGATAGAACTCATGATAAAACTCTTAACGAAACTACAGTATTTGTCAATACTATGAAATAATTTTTTTTATTTTTATTACTAATTAGCGTCCAATTTAGTTGCTTCGTGTAGTCAACTATATAAATTCTGATGTTTCAATCTATTTTTACTTGATAATGGAGTATAGGTACACTCGAAACGTTGTTAATATCTTGAATTATTTAATTATCTTTCGGAAACGTACTACTCAGTCAACGAACGACAGAGAAAAGTATCGTTCGACCCCTTGAAAAAACGTACCTACTTGAAAATTACGCTAAAATTTATTTTTCTGCTTATCAAGCAAACTTGTATTATAGAAAAAATTCTGCTCCTATCGCATACCATAATTGCGTGAAATTATGTACACTCAGGTTGGAATAAGCAGAAAAGACACGATGTCATACTGGATCTGCATCGCGTGAGGCTGGAGGCAGCAAAACCGCTCATTGGGCACAGGACAGTTATGCAAGCACCCAAGACTCGGCAATCGCCTAAACATATTCACTCACACTTTCCAGCTGTGCTTTCACTTCATTCACGACCGGAAAAAGTTCACTGTCCTTGGTGTATTGATTTTCCCTGGCGTAGGCTTGAGTAGCAGTGGCCTTTGCTGTTGAGTGATGTTCCATTAGAGTTGAGGCGTCAAGTGCTCTATCGGTACCGATCACCAAGTCCATGGCGCTCATGTAAACGCTCAGTGCCTCCATTCTAGCTGCACTGCCTTCTGCTTACGTTCATTCGCTTCCATATGGTCTGAGTACATACTTTCCATCACCTGAAATAAAAGGACGTCTTTACCCTATCACTGGCAAGTTACCATGTATGGTCGCTTGAAATCGTCTCACGAAGAGACCCACCACAGCTTCTGTTTTGTGTTTGAGGATTCCCTATCATGCCTCAGCCAGTCAATAATTAACTGACCATCGTTCCATGCATAGCATCACCACCCGCCTTACCGATACATTAAAAATATAATTTGTAATGGAAAATTTTGACTGACGATGAAATTTACGCTTTTTCTTCAATTTTTTAAAAAGCGGAAGTATCAATATATATTTAATTATTTGAGGTGTCGTGATTAAATTTAATACAATAAAATTTTTAAATTATTAATTTTTTTCATTTTATTGAATTTTGTAATTATTTGTCATATTTTCGAAAAAATATACTCCAACAATAACTATCTAATGTAATCGAGCCTTAATCGACTCGAGCGCATTCGTCAACTTGGCTTCATGAGCCAAACTAAACAGCTGCTGCTTGCGGTACGGTTATTGATGTATATAATTGATAGACATGATTGCATGGTATTACAATCGAAACCTATTTCTGTAAATTTTAAGTTCAAATAGATAAAAAGTTATGATTTTCATACTCTTCGTAGCACGCCTTTTAAGCGACGATAATGCTGGAAGCGTGACGGACTTTGGGTAATATATTATTTATTTAAAATGTTTCTGGTACAAATTTCTTCATTTTGACTTTGCACTACGGGATCACATCAACATAAAAAGTAAAATATCCTAGTCCCGCTGATATGATACTATATAATATTGTCTTTAAGCACTGTTTCGACAACACATTTGCATAACCCTTATGCTTTTACCTATTACATGGCTACCCCTTAACCTGGGTATCACCAAGTAAATGCTAACAATTATTTTGCAATATATACATAAACGTGGCTTTCGATACCCATTAAATTAGGAACTATTCCGGTATCGCTCAAATATCGCTATGTCGAAATTTCATTTCACTACGATATCACGAGATGTGATGTAGAACGCTTATTATTATCAGAAAATATTGTAAAGCAGAATAAACCTTAACAAAGCAATTCGTGTAGAAATAAAATGTGCATGTATATATATAAACTACTTCCTGAAGCTTGATTTTTAATCTACCGTCATCTGAAAAAAAGCTCCACTCCTTGATAATATAAATCAACGAATTCTCTGGTCATCAAGCGCACGTGTATATATTACGTATATACACGTAATATATAAACGCATATACATCTATATATAAAACGATTATATATATGTATATCTATATTGCCACGTACACCCATCACCCTCAGCGAAAGATAGAAAATAATTTCAATTTTTGCATTTTAATGACGGGCCATGCAAGTCACAGACTAAAAAATTTGCAAATATTGTAATTGACGTTTTCCGCCATAATTCACGCACCTACTCAGCATTCGAGTATAGAAATTAATGAAAATAAATATTAAGAATCAATGCTTTTGTCTATTTTATTTTCAGCACATACGCAGGTCAAATTACTGCTGGCGATTAGCCATTTCGATGACAACGATGGCGATCTTCTTGGGCAACGAATTACAAAAAGAGTTTCACCATCCAGTTATTATTTGACGAGAAGAAGTGCTTTAAATCTGCAACATATTTTTACCTCCAAAACATATGCACTGTATTTTCTTTGCATATGATGTCATCAGCGACGTGCGTATAAGGGCCAATCGTGCTGCATGTGTAGAGTTTATACCCCAACAAAATTAGGGGACTGCCTATAGCTTCGGCCGAAGAGTCACTACGCTCGGCGCAAAGTAATCTGGGTCTACAATTGGCCACCCGATCGAAATAAGTTTCTGGTCAGAATCTCCTATCCGACTTTATAGTCGCCGGAGAGTATGACAAGGGTTGGCCGAGCCGCGTCATGCCTAGTTAGAAAACTGCCCAGAGGCTGCTCCTCGAATCCTGAGCCCAAGCGGACATAGAATAGCTGATATACGTGTAAGTCAGAGTCCTAATGCAGGGTCGCGCACGCCTCTAAATTATGTTAGGGTACTCTTCCGTTTTTGCACTCAACGATGAATGAACCAGCAAGCACTGACTATAATCACACTTAAATTGTTAACACCGGGAATCAGGTGTCAAATTATTATACATAAAC
>NW_025946610.1:0-337 GCF_000764305.2 Hyalella azteca
AAAAAAACAAATAAGCTCACCCGTTCTGCACAGTAAGATTTATCATGAGCTCTCACCCGTCTAACACAGTGCTTACAAAACAAATGAGCTCACCCGGTCAGCACAGTTAGATTAATCATGAGATCTCACCCGTCTAACACAGTGCTTACAAAACAAATTAGCTCACCCGTCAGCACAGTAAGTCTTTTAATGTACACCCTCCCGTCCAACACAGTACTAAAAAAACAAATAAGCTCACCCGGTCTGCACAGTAAGATTTATCATGAGCTCTCACCCGTCCAGCACAGTGCTTACAAAACAAATGAGCTCACCCATTCTGCACAGTATAATTAACCAT
>NW_025946611.1:0-955 GCF_000764305.2 Hyalella azteca
GCTAAGTGAACGTAAGTACTTACGCTCTATTTTCTTGTCTGTGATTAAGTGAACGTAAGTACTTACGCTCTATTTTCTTGTCTATGATTAAGTGAACGTAAGTACTTAGGCTCTATTTTCTTGTCTATGATTAAGTGAACGTAAGTACTTATGACCTATTTTCTTTTCTATGATTGGTGCATTTTGCTTGAAGGTCATACTTATTTACGATTAAATATCGCATTGTCTACTACCAAATCGCAACCTTTTACAGAATAATTAAACTATATTATAATTATACTAGTTGTTTACTCTTCAAATGAAGATTATCTTAGATCTATTATCTATTCAAATGAAGATTATATTATTAATATTTCTTCACATGGCAAGCCAAATTATCATGTAAGCCCAGATGACAAAGGTTGAGAATCAAACTCAAGTGCAATTATAAAACTGTATTTATTGTAGTAATTTTTAATCGCTAGGAATTCGTACAAACGCACGTATCTGAATTAACAAGGTGTTGTAATGAAAGACTATAGTGTTCTACGTCAGAGAAAGATGTAATGTTGTCCAGCTCCGACGGGAGGTCGTTGGTCTCGATGTCATACATACAATGCTTTGCATCCACTCACGAAATGGCATATATTATTGTGGCTTACATCTTTTCTATAATTTGATGTACGTTCCTGGGATTATTCGTGCATATTACGTTTAACCCAACCTACGGGCGCACAAACCCACAGTCACTAAAGTTACAAGAAATGCGAAGCATTCGATATTATCCAAATAAGCAGCCATCAAATTTAATCATAACTGGTCTTATAACTAACGGTATATAGTATAAAATGTAATTAAATGAAATACTTGAATGCACCCATGATTATTACGCACGTCTGCGGGGTGAGCATCGTAGTGATGATGAGGGCCAACTCGAGGGAGAGCAACCCAAGCTCTACCGCCATCCTGGTCTATA
>NW_025946612.1:0-2521 GCF_000764305.2 Hyalella azteca
GCCGGATCCCTTGTGAATCAAGTCACGAAAAGTTCAAGAATCGGCAACAGGCCATGGGCCTATTTCTTCAGCGCCGACACTTCTATTCTATTCACTTCTATTTCCAGAAAATGTATATTCCAGAAAATGTATATTCCAGAAAATGTATTTTCTGGAAAACGATATTTACTCGAAGATATTTCCTACATATCTTCTTGTTCCAGAAAAACATTCACTTCCTCCTTCCATCTTGTCTGAAAAGTTTAATTGATTATTATTGATATTAAATACTATTTATTTATTATATACCCCTGAAGGCTATAAGTATAACTAAAGACCCTAACAACTTGGACTGTCATGTGTTCAATTGAAGGTTACCATATTTTAAAATTGGTTACAGAGGATAATTCAACGATACTTTATGATAGCTTATTTGCAAACATCAATAAACAAAAAGATAAACGTAAGTATTTGATATTATTACAACTTTTGGGAATAATTTGAGAAAGTTTCCCCTATGTTGTTTATCTTCGTTTTCTAATGATAATAGAAAATTTTATCTGATCAGTAACTTCTTTTATTTCACGTTTTCAGGATTCCATATTACTTGTTATAGATTCAAAACACAACAAAATAGAAATATGCTAATCATACCAAAACAAAATAGAAATATGCTAATCTCATGAATTGATCCAAAACTACCTCATAAAAACACTTTATTTATTCAGTTATCGAAATAATTTCAATATCTTTCTCTGCAGCTTCCATGTTAATTGTTATAGATTCAAAACACATTACTTCAACAAAATAGAAATATATAAATCTCATGAATTGATCCCAAATTACTTCATAAAAACATTTTATTTATTCAGGTTCTCGAATTAATTTGAATTTCTTTCTTTGCAGTCTCTTTTCTTCAGGGCAGTTGAAGGACTTCTCCGACTTCAGTTTTCACCAGAACTTTGAGTAATGAATTACTCGAAATAATGAGTTTATAATAATAATAATAATAATAATANCAATGCACTAAATTAAAGTAATATTAAGCACAGCGTTTCCGTACAATATGTATATCATTCAGCGAACTGTCAATGCTGCAATTAAAATTTCATTTAATCACCTATGCTTTGTAAACAATTTACTTTTCATAATATTTACACAAAAGCAATACTTAATTTTACAGTAGTAATACTAAAGGACACAGTAAATAGGACAATTATAATTTATTTATTATTGTATGATATTATAGCGGACTCCCCATAGCGGAGCTTGAACTTCCGTGATCTAAGCCTAATACTCAATGTGACCGACCACATGCATTACAATTCAGTTTTAATTAATGCACCACTAAAAATACCTTCATTTGAGATAACAGATCTCGAGTCGACGTTTCCCTAGAGAGTCACCTTTCGGGTGGGTCAAAATTACCTTCCTTTGAAGGATAATGCATCGACAATGTAGATCATTTATGATAATGTGTGTCGGGATTAAGCTGAACCACACGTCAAGATATCGTAGCTGTTGATCGTCGTACAGTCAAACTAGAATCAGTTTGCCTCCGTCTTGTGATCAGAAAACATCCGGTGATTCAAGTGAGGAATTTTGACGTTAACTGAAAAACCCATTAAAGAATTTTATCATAATAAATAACTGTTTATTAAATTTATAAAGATGGCAGTTTCGTCTGGCAAACCAACGTAAGTGCTGTGACTAGAAATGTAATTTTTTGCTCGTTTGTAGACGTACACACAACTCATGTTCGATCTATTATGAATTTCGAAGAAGCCTTTGGACGGAAGAGAGTAGCGGAGTTGAAATTAAATTTTATTTTTCACCACATATTCGGGTTGTACAAGTTAACATCATAATACATAGAGGATAAATACTTTGCCGTTTCATTCATATCATGAATTATTTCATTGCAGCACGTATATCAAGTTTCTACAGCTTAATTAATAACAAAGTTTCTATAGCTTAATTAATAACAAAGTTTCTATAGCTTAATTAATTAAT
Source organism: Hyalella azteca (assembly GCF_000764305.2). Classification (NCBI taxonomy): domain Eukaryota; kingdom Metazoa; phylum Arthropoda; class Malacostraca; order Amphipoda; family Hyalellidae; genus Hyalella; species Hyalella azteca. Next base: position 1,993 of record NW_025946612.1, read on the forward strand.
ATACATCGTAAATATCGGGCCTTTCTCTGGAATGAAATATAACGGATCAAAATGATTTCTCAACATCGTACTTTTGCTCTTATTTGCAACGAAGCAAATCAAATGACTGACTATTTTTAAAGAAAAATTAAAGATAAATGAAACTGTTAGTTGCATGTGGTCCTGCAGCAGTAAACTTGAAGTGTTCAAGTTTTGTCTGTTCACTATTAATCGGTAACGCCTAAGATAATTCAGATCAGTATCTTCGCTACTCAACGTGCTTTAAAATCCCATTGTTTACATTCGATTACATCGATTATATTACATTAAAATCGTTAACATCATTACATTACAATGTCATATTAAACATCACTGATAACATTGTATGGTATTAGAAACTTACATTGTGTTAGCAACTTAATTCATTACATTGTATTAGCAACTTAATCATCATCGATAGCTTTAAAATAGTTAACATCATTACATTACATTAGCATTAGCAATAACGAAATTATTTCGACTCATTTTAAATAAATACTTTTTAAGCCAA
>NW_025946613.1:0-141709 GCF_000764305.2 Hyalella azteca
TTATGGTGAGTGAAGCTAGAGTATAGACCTGTATTTTGCACATTTCAATTCAAGTTTAATTTAGCTAGTAAAAAAATGGCATCATTTATAAAAAAGTGGTCTAAGTTACCCCATTTTACGGTATATGGGTTTTTAAGCCCCAAGCGTCGCCAGGTAATTTTAAGATGCGTTGCCGGGTAATTTTTAATGAAAAGCCTTTACGCTGAGTAATGAAAAACTATTTACAAGCCACAATCTTATTTAAAAATTTGCATGCATGTGTTATCCCAAATAACTAATTTTACCCTAAAAACAGTCCGATTGTACAGCAAGTGTCAACTGAACATGTGACAATGCAGTCTGACTGTTCTAATGTGACCGCAACTACATAATCGGAGAGAGTCAGTTGCGTTGGAAGCAAAAGCACGTGTTTGAATTGCGTTCCGTCAAATAACCGGTTAATTTTGCAACTTAATTTTGTACACCACTTGAAGTTAAAGTTATAAAATCATTGTGTATTCCACCATAAATTCATTTTATTTTCATTAGAAAAACCCAACTGGCTTTCTCCCACAAAGGTTTGCCAGTCCTTTTTTTTCTTTTTTTTTTCTTTTATTTTCTTCCTTTCTTCTACTTTTGTTATTATTTATCTATTTGTTATTTCTTTTTCCTCTCTTTTCATTGTTGTTATACTTAATTGCATTTAAAAGAACTGCATCTAGAGGCCTAGATGCTTCCTGCTATGGCAGATGAAGCAAGGCTGGCCTCTTCATCCATTAACTTGAGCAGTTCCTGTGATGCCGGACATCAGTCTGCATGCCTCAGGGATTCTTTTACAAATATTCCTTCTGACATTGATCTTGCCAGCAATGATAAAGTGACAGTTGCAGGCTGCAAAAAGCGAGCACGTGAAGGTGATATCATAGGGACAGCCAATGATGGTGAGGATGTTGAAGCACTTAACTTGGCTAAAAAAATTGCCTCCGAGTACCCCAAAGAAAGTGGCATGATAGAGACAACAGATCAGATTAATATGTTTATTGACAGTGAGCAATCTTTTGATGAGACAGCAGATCATACAAGCGTGGAATTTGGGGCAAGACGTCATAAACGCGTCACTCCAGCAATGAATGCCACGCTCATGAGCCAGGGAAGAGGCTGCACTATTCTTATTAAACCAATTGGCCCTAACTCAGCTACTTTTCTACAAAACCCTGTGAACCTTGCTCAAGGTATTAGAGGTTCAGCTTTTGGAAAATTTACAAATATTAAGGTGCGCACCAACCCTAGAAGAAACCTAGCAGCTATTGAGTTTGATGCAATTTCCCCAGCTGACATGAACCATCTATTGCAAGTTTCCAAAATAGGAAANTGTGATAATGCAGTCTGACCGCTCTAATGTGACCGCAACTACGTAATCGTAAGCTTGATGTTTACATTTTTTTGGTGGGAACTCATTGCAACTGATTTCCATACAAGCTTCACTGCGACCTGATCCATCCAACATATCGGAAGCCTTCCTTTTTTTTAAATAGTTGGCCGAAGACTGACAAATATATTAAATGCAAGAATTTCAATCTAAATGTGTTGGCAAGATCTTCTGAAGGCGTAAATTTTGCTACTGAAGCGTTGCCAAAGATCTTGCAATATTCATCCACTCTCTGCACAGTGACAGTGGGAGGAAAGTAGGTACCGGTATCTACTCTCTTAGTGAACCGTAACTGGATTTTTGAGCTATGGTTTTATGGATTTGCTATCCATGATTCCATTTCTTTGAGGTTTGAGCCTAAAATTCCATATTTTGGCAAGTGGCAATGAAAAGCCATTTACAAGCTGTGAACTGATTTGCCAATGCCTGTGCACAAAATTAAATAAATTATTTACCCTGTTCCAAAATTTCACTTTTCACACTTTCTTCAGGGATTTTTTAGTGGCAGGGTATGTATGATTTGTTAACTTGCTTTATGCTACATCCCGTTAGATAGGATAATTTATAACTTTATGCCACTATTTTAGTTTTGCAATATTTCAATTAGTTTAGTTGCTACAACAGTTCTATGAAAAGACAGAAATGTCAGAGCTTCAGAGGAGTGAGGACTGGCCTCACTGCCTCTGGCACCTCAGTGTCCTGATTTAACCTGCCTAAATAAATGGCCTACAGTACTTATACATATAGGACTCAAAGACAAACTTTAGGGAAAGTCTGAAAAACTCTGCTTTGCCACTATGTTTGGAACAGGGTTGGAATTTTGGAAAAGTCATATTTTTTCTGAAATAGTGCTTAATATGGCAAATTGGACCATAGCAGTTAGCAGTACTTTTTCAAGATATCTCTTTTCTCAGGGATTTTTCAGAGGTAGGGTATCTGCAGTATATTCCGACATCATGGGTAATTCTGACACTTCTCAACTTTTTTCCTTTTTATTAAGCTTAGTCTTAGTTCCACGCATTCATTGTTGGTTGAAATAGTGACGTCATACTCTTGCGCACCATACTATTGCCAAAACACTAGGTCTGGACCGTCTGGCGGGAAAATGTTGAGATCCAATTTCATCCAATGAGAGACAGTGCGCGTCACCCAGTGAGAACATCGAAAAATGTGTCAAAGTTGATAGTTGACCTTGCTCTACGTCTACCAAATAGTAATAAACTGTTTGTGTAGATAGAATATTATGGTTTGCGACTTTTAAATAAGTCTGTGAATATATTAGGAATCCTTGAAGTACCTATACTTGTATTTGCTGATTTTAAGTTGTAAATCAATTAATAGATGATTAAGTTAAGAGATGGTTTTATATATAGACATATAAAAACTAATTCTGACACAGCTTGGAATTAGACACACACAGCTCCTTCCAAGCTGTATGCAAAAATTAAAATTTTCTTAATTATAAGCTTAATAGCTCTTAATTAAAAGCCTAAATAAGTAGTGTTCAATATTCAATGGTGTTCTAATTCCAAGCTGTGTTGTATTCCAATACAGCTCACACAGCAATCAGAATTTAAACACAAGAGTGTCGGAATTACAAATTAGTAGAGTTTGAAGCGCAGCCGGAATTAGTCTCACAAAATGCCGAATTTAGTCACACAGTGTTGCATTGTGTCTGAATATATGGATTTGGTAGGTTAGCATTCTAAAGGCTTTTAAATAAATATGGCAACATTTTGTGACATTTCATTGTTGCTGGCGTGTAGTGCGGTGTTTGGAGAGTGACGTAAAGCAAACAGAACTCGAGTTGCACGTACGGTGATTTTTTTATAGCCATTCATTTTTTGCTACGTCCTTAAAGTGTTGGAATATACCACGTTTACCCTAGTAAATATATGATTTCTTAACTCCCTTTATGCTATATAGATAAGAAAAATGTTGAATTTTTTGATACTTATTTTAGCTTTGCAATAATTAAATTAATGTTGCTAGTTGCTACTATAACATTTTTACGCTGTTGTCACTGGTAGAGCCTAGAGGACTGTCTCAGTTTACCCGCCCGTCCGTTATTACCCCATTTGATGTTACTTTACAATTTATATAAGTATCAATAATTTTTTTAAATATTATAATGTAACAAAATCCTAACCTGTTCTAGAGCAATATATGTGTGCTGCAGCGTGCATCCTGTGAATGAATATTCCCCTTCATTGCCACTTACCATCTGAGGAACAATGTTGGACATTGACAGCCAGTTTGCCATGTTTGTATGCTAATTAGGAAAGTTACCATGCGGACTGGTGGTGTAAAGCGTGGTGTGCGCATCATTGTGGTCGTAGTTGTGCTAAGCATTGCATGGATTCAGCTGGCATTACCTTCTCTGCCTCATGATCCTCCTGCTACTGCTGATCATGAATCATTAGAGCCTGACCCCAGTCTCAAGGGATTTCTGCACATGCCTCTGCATGTGCTCATGCAAAAGGTTTGTTGAGTGCCATCTTCTATTGGTCTTTGTTTTGATTTCATATAACTTGTGATTAAATGGCATCCAGTAAGAGTCAATATATATCTAGATTCCCCATTGCACATGGATATATTTGAAATTATAATTGTTCATACACTTAAATAATTTCTCATTACAAACTCAAATATTTTCAACACATTTTTTTAGCTGTCATCTGTGCCTGAAGTGTCAACCACTATATCGCTGCCTGCAGACAAGATATGGGAGATCTGGGAGCATATCACAGAATTTGCTGGGTCTGAAAGCATTCAAAATGTAGAGGTTTTTGGTCCTGTTCAGCCCAACACTGTTGTCATTGTCATTCAGGTGAGTGGTGATGCACTTCTCTGGGGCCAGATTATCAAAACTTTAACTTTTTATACTTGGGCACAAAAGATATGTGTTTTGCTTAAGTACACCTTAATATCCAAGTAGCTATTATCAAACTTGGTTGCACATCAGCCAATCAGAAGCTCGCTTACATCCATTGTTTGTATCATGTGTCATATAACGCCACACTTCTGTTTCCAGTTAGTTTAGTTAACATTTTTAGCTTTTTTAAAGAATCCTAGATGCCTTTACTCTAAAAAAATCAATGACAAATGCCATTTCAAGATTGAAAAACAGGTATTATTGATTAATATATACCTATTATATATCCATTTATATCTACTATCAATTATAGATTAATATTTATAATCTATTCATTGTTTAGCTCCACTAATTACTCATTTTCTATTGACATGTACAGAGAAAAAATTTATGAGATGCATTACTAATATAATTCCTCAGATGTAGGAAAAATATTTTTCTAAATAAAAATTAGAAGATTTACATTGAAATGATACCAGAGTCTATACATTAGTAAAATACTACAGTCTAGACACTAGTAACTAAATGATTACCAATTGCTTGGCCCATTCGAAATTTGTATGTAACTACCTTTATGACACCTCTAAGCAGGTGTAGTTACATACAACTTCTTGTACATAGCTTCCCGCGCAAATGTTTCTATAATAACACCACTAGAGTTACGTCTTCACAGCAGTACCGTACCTAGTTACGCAGCATGTAAGTCACTACATATGTGTACTTGGTGATGTTTTGATTATCTGGCCCCAGGTCTTCAATTTGCAAAGGTGCTAGTTTCATATTTTACTTTTGACAAGCATTTTTTTTTGTTTTTGAAGATCACATTTGTTTATGGTTCTGTAATTAAATAGTGGTGTTTGATAAGCATAATGGGAAATTAGGACAAGTTTTTGAAGCATTAACTAATGCAATAAAAAAGTTGTCATCAATGTTCCCAACATTAGATTGCTTTAATGCTCTCTGACTGAAGGATATGCAGAAGTGTATCTTACTAACTTGATTTCATTGCTATTAATTCAATTGACATCATTCATGTTCAGCTTCAAATGTTTTTATCTACAGGTGCACAATCGCCTGAACTACTTGCGTCATCTGATTGTGTCCTTAGCAGAGGTGCGGGGTATTGACTCGGTGCTCCTCATTTTCTCACATGACTTCTATGATGAAGCCATCAATCAGCTGATAATGAACATTGACTTCTGTATGGTGAGTTTTGTGTGATGACTCATGTGATCATCCATCATTATTGACCTCATTTGTGGTGAATCTTGTAATAATTATGGTATTGAGATCTCGGAAATATTTTTTTGCTTTGTAACAACTGTTTCCTCAAGATGTTATTTCTGCACCACTATGTCCTGGAGAAATAGGTAGATACCTACACTTTGTGGCCCACGTATGTACCACTTCAAGGTCAATGTGTTAAATAACCAATATATTTGCTCATGAACCAAGGTCCTGTTGTCACTTGAACTTTAATTGCGTCACTTTAGCTTAAAATTTTAACTTTCAATTAATGAAATTTCTATATTTTATTTTTTTTCTGTAAGGTATTGCAAGTGTTCTACCCTCACACACTGCAGCTCCATCCTACCAGCTTCCCTGGGCACTCACCAGGCGACTGCCCTCGTGACACCGACCGCAAGATGTAAAGCTTCCTCTTAAGTTTATTGTGATAAATTTAATTACACACATCAACAAAACCTAGCATGCAATATAATTCAGGGTAGAATGGAAAATTTCTGACAGTCAAATGAGGTTGAAAATAATACTAGTCAGGTATATATCAGATCAATACAATGAATCAGAGTATATGCTGCAATTTCATTAGATGGCCACTAAAATTAACCTATTTTCATTGCTTTTTAATTCATTGTTGATTTGCAATTTGAGCGATTGTTACGTCATGAGTTCATTATTGAAGATTTAAATGCCAAATCTCATTCGGGCTCTCTGCACAATACTATGTTGCAAGAAGATAGAAATTTTGTCTTGCTAACAAGTTTTGTTATTTTGCAGCTTTGAATGAAATGCTTGTGCCCAGAACTTTCTCACTCGTTAGTTAAATAAATATAGAAACTAACTGTGAGAAATTATCAACTTGTACTGTTTTTGGATTACTTCAATAATGAACATCATGCAGGAGTAATTTGTCTCTGCAGCTTCTTCTTAGTCAAGCCCAGGAAGAAATACCTTGTAAATTTATTTTGTGATATAAATTCTTGGTCTTCACCCATGGTTTGACTTGAATTATTACTCTCAATTGCATTTTATCACAACTGCGTTTAGATATTATAAAACTGAAACTTCTTGAATGACACAATGTGGTGTGTTTCCAAATAATTTTCTTACTATGCACTTTTCAGAGCAAAAGAGTTGCAGTGTCGGGGCAACCCAGACCTGTACGGCCACTACCGAGAGCCACGCTACACGCAAACCAAGAACCACTGGTGGTGGAAAGCTAATAAGTCAGTCTATAATCTAGCTCAGACGTTCCTTTGTTTGCCTTTAATAAGTCAGTCTAAAATCTAGCTCAGACGATTCTTTGTTTGCCTTTTTAGCGCATTTTCTCATTTATGGAAAAAATGCCATATTGTGCTCATCATGTCCGTCCGTCTGTCTGTCCGTCTGTCTGTCCGTCTGTGACTTAGTTTTTGTCAACGAGAAAATGCGCGCTCTGTCACTCACTGCAGTGAGTACTGAGTTATATTTTTTTAATAGCTATTGTCACTTAACGTTTTACATGAATATGGTCATATCTCATCCATTTTTTAGCAGTTAATCCAGTGGTGCTTTAATCCATGTATTATTGCAGAGTATTTGATGCGGTTTTGACGCCACTCAACCACTCCGGCTTGGTGCTGTTCTTAGAAGAAGATCATTACGTGAGCGAGGACCTGCTGCACATGCTGACGCTGCTCTCGGCCGCCCTGCCTCACGCTTGTCCTCACTGCAGTCTCCTCACGCTGGGCAATTACCTGAAGAACTACAACTGGCCTGGCGATGCTAAGAAGGTGAGCTCACTTATGCTCACCCCGGTCGACCTACATACATTTTTATTCATGCCCTACCTTGGATATTTATGCATGTTTTTTGGTTTTAATTTATATGCCGGCTGCTAACAGCCTACACTAGGAAATTTGCTTGAAAAGTTGAACAAGTATTGCATGTGTTTGGCTGCCTTGTGTTACTTATCAATACATGTCGGTAAACATATGAATCAAGGCTCGATTGAGTTTTCAGAAGTTAATGCTGATGCTTCTGGAACGCACATGTTTGTTTATGAGGTGTAATAATATCTAAATCATAAGTTGCATCTGTTTAAATCATCAAGTTTTTGTGCATTTTCTTGTGAGCTCAGGTGGAAGTTTCGCCCTGGCTGTCGTCTAAGCACAACATGGGGTTTGCATTCAACCGCACCACCTGGCAGAAAATAAAGGTAAGACTCAATTTTTGTCCCTTTCGTCTCTTTTCTGGCTTTTCAATTGCTTGAAAGTTTACGGACATTAGGATTACTCATTATTTGTGTCTTAGTGAAGTGACATCGCAACATGCTAATCTCTCTTTAACTAAATCTTGAAGTCCTGGGATGCCTGGTCAAATTATTGGAAAACTTAGTGGGTATTTCTGCCTTTTTATCATGACTTAAGTCTACCGTTATGCCTGAGCTTCGGTTACTGTTTTCTATCGTGGCTTTTACTTGCTGATCTGGACCTGTGCCCAACCCGTGCTGCTGCCTTATTCTGTTGCTTTCCTGTCTTTACAACTCCTCATAGTCCTCCACCCCTCATCCTGTAATTGATTGCATACCCATTACTATTTCCCTCCTCACCTCCCTTATCCCGTGCTGCCTCTCCTTTCTATTGCTTCCCTTTCCAATCATCCACATCTTCTAATAAACTTCACCTTCCATCCTGAATTGAATTGCATATCCTCTACCATTACTCCTGCACCTTGCCCACCCCGCGCTGGCATCTCCTTATATTGCTTTCCTCACCATTCTTTCACTCTTCTAATATACCTCCTATCCATCCTTAATGTCATAGCATCTGCTCAACCAAATACCCCACATCTTGCCCACCCAGTGCTGGCATCTGCTTATATTGCTTTTCTTACCATTCTTTCACTCTTCTAATATACCTCCTATCCATCCTTAATGTCATAGCATCTGCTCAACCAATTCCCCCACATCTTGCCCACCCCGTGCTGGCATCTGCTTATATTGCTTTTCTTACCAGTCATTCGCGTTATTAATATACCTCCACCTTGCGTCCTGTACTTCATCACATATCTAATACACCTGCACCTTCCCTGTCCCGCGGCTCGCAAATCCTTGTTTCCCCTTCAACGCTGCACGTGTCGTCGCTGTCGTGTTGGTGCCTCGTACACAGGCGTGCGGCGTGGGCTTCTGCACGCACGACGACTACAACTGGGACTGGTCGCTACAGCACGTGAGCAACACGTGTCTCCAGCAACGTCTGCACACCATGGTACTCAGGGCCCCCAGGGTCTTCCATATAGGAGAATGGTGAGGCCATCCTCGCCTGGCCCCCACGTTCCGACTCCTTTATGTTATTTACACTTCATCTTGGTCCCGACTTTAATTGGAGGCATTTTTTTCATTTCGCAGCGTTTTATTGCATATTTTTCCTAATGTCTTCTGAGCCACCATTAAATTTCCTTTTCATCAGCTGAGGGACTCTGCTCTGCTTCTTAATTTTGTTATCCTTAAAGTCACGCCGGGTTTTACGGCTGGTTAACCTGAATTTTATTTGTATTGTGCAATAGCGTCTTTGTGTGTTCTGGCTGACTGCTTATTTTTATATTTTTATTATTTTGCACTACTTAATTCTCCCAAATGTTTATTTTCCTTGTCCAACTATGATGATTGTACTCATTTCCCACGGGAATCGTCTTTATTTGATTTAATTTATTTTTAACTGTATGATTATTAACTTCCATGATGCTTTTGATCCTTCATTGAGATTTACTCTATATTTAGTAAGATTTTCTGTTTTCTTACATGTTATTTCGATAACAAATTACGCATGGACAATCCTTTTATTGGTTTTTAATTACAACGTGATTCATTAGTTTAAATTTACAGGTATGTTTCGCATGTAGCATCACACACGAGTGTATGATCATAGTCAGTGAAAGAGCAGGCTGTCTCTCGCATATTTGGGGGGTGAGATTTGTTTCGTTATTTCGATCATCATCTCCGTTGTTTCTCCATCACATTTTAAATCGATTTACAATGTTGTAATGGTTTACTGAATATGTTGGTTCACTAAATTGCAGTGGCGTGCATCATAAGAAGAAGGACTGCAGCAGCAAGCTGGTGCTGAACAAAGTGTACCGCACTCTGCAGAGCGGACGACGAGCTTTGTTCCCTCTTAAGCTCATCATCATGCAGGCGCCACCTAAAAAGGTCCCGTATTACTAATATTTGTTTCAAATATTCATGTTTCTGCAAAACTTGCAATAGAGTAAACGTTAATAAATTCCTTCTCGCACACAAGCTCGATTACAATAACAATATGCTTGTGCAGCAATTGATTGATGTTTCAACAAGTTACCATAGTTATAGTATTAAAAAGACAGAAATGTACGAATCTAGGGCACTGTTTTCATTATCACGAAGAAAATAAGAACAATCATGGAATCTTTAATGTTGAAACTATGCATCAATCAGCAAAAATTCTAAGAGAATTTGTTTTTATTCTCCTAAATGCGCCTCAGAAACAATTTCAATCATCAATGCAAAAGTTAAAAAGCAACGGGCAAGAGTTGTTTCTACATGATTAAACTATAATTAATTCACGATCAAGGCAATGAAGTGACATTAATGCTTGAAATTAATAAAGTTGTAACTCGATCATATAACGTGGTGATGTATTACATTTGTAGATAAAAAAGCACAAAGGGAACGGCGGGTGGGGCGACCACCGAGACCAGGAGCTGTGCAAGGCGTTCCTGACGTCGACGGGGCTGTTCAGCCCTCTGGTGCAGGAACCTAGTCCTCCTGAGCGGCCCGCGCCCCGTAACCGCACCCTGGGAGCTCCTATCCACCGCACCAATAGCACCTCTCAGCGACCTCCAAAAGACAACGTCTTCCCTGATATTCTCCCCAGGACCGGAAAATCATCGCGAGACAAGAACCCACACTTGAGCGAAGGTGGCGGCTTTAAGGAGAAACCTGCAATTTACCAACACGGGAAAGCTGCTCGGTCATCATCTCGGGATAAGCCTTACTTAGCTGAGGTATAAATATCATTGCCGGTATTTTAGACGTCATTAAAATTTCGTGCTTCAGGTCACGATAATCTTAACTTCTGGTTGGAATGTTGAATGTGTCTGAGTACCTATAGTAGTTATAGTGTTTTTTGCAGACGTATAAGACCCGAGTTTTGATTCTATCTCTAATTCGAAACCAAAAGTGACCACTTGTTTATATATACTCGTAGATACTATGTGTTGATAAGATTACCAATTTCAGCGAGGATTTGTTGCACGAGTGTCGAGCGTGATGCGGCAGCCGCAGGTCATCACCGTGTCGTATGACGGCTCTACCGACGACGGCTCTGACGTTGCAGCTGCTGTGCCTCACTACCTCGACCCACGACATCCCCTGAACCCGAGTCACCACAGGCACGACCCCCTAGATCCCGCATCCCTGTCGCTTCAGAGTCTGAGCCACGAGGCCTCAGCGCCTGGAATGCCTTTGGTGCAGCAAGTTCACAGCATCGCACTAAACCTGCACCATCCTGCGATCGGGTCTGAATCTGAGCTTCTGCGTCGTGGTCACCCGATCGCTGCCAAAGAGGTCGACGACAGCGATCAAGTCATCACGTACGAGGAAGGCCGAGATCTTCGTATGCACAGGCGCAGCATATCTTGATAGTCTATTTTGCCATATTTTCCTCTCACTGTTTTGCCATGCTTCTTTGGAAATAGATTTGCCGAATAACACGCTTCACATATGCATGGACAAAACTCATTTTCATTTTCTATTATTATTAGTCGTTTTTATCCGTTCTCATTCTTTCTCCTGTCTTTTTATTCTTCACTTGATATTAAACTTATGTGTGACGTGCCCTCGAAGTTCGCTTGAACCAGGCGCCACGATAACTGCTTCGTTGAATAATAATAATGAGAATTTTTGATATTTCCTGAATATGTAGTAAATTCATTACTCGAGATTTAATTTTATTTCTTTTGTTCTCGTGTTTTATGTCTTTCATTCGAAATCTTAGATCTAAAAGACACTTAAAATTTTTAATTCCTCTTGATGGTTGCGCCGCAAATTATATCCAGATCCTTGCACTAAAGTTCTGGTAATTTCGCCAGATCGATTTTTCTCTTCATATCTCGCTGCAGGAATATTATTTTCTGCATAAAAACTAGGTTGAAGCTTGCTATAGTCGCAGCTGCATTTTATTTTTTTACTCAGTGACTTGTACATCTGATCTTGTTGCTTACGTGATGAAGGACCGTCTCATTTCATGTTTATTCTAATTTCTTTGTACAATAATTAATTGCGTCATTTCTCATTAATTTAGGTAATTTGACTTTTTCTAGTCCTGCGCATGTTTTTTACATGGGTTTTGCATCCACTCTAACCAGTTTTTGATTGAATATTTTGGTGTCGTTATATTAGTTTGTATTTTTACACGTGTGTACCTGTTAACTTTTAATCGTCTCTGACTCTCTGTACATCTGTAGCCATTAATGTGGGCAGCTGTGTGTAAAAAGCACCATTACAATTCCTTCAAAGCGTGATGGAGCGTACCTCTTATTAAAATGTAAGTGTGTTTCTCCCTATTATGAATTAAAGTGTTTAACCATTGATCAGACGGATACTCGAGCCGTTGTAAATGCTAGGTAATGCCTCGTAAGTAGAGTTACTTTCTGTAAATAGAGGACAAATTGCGTTTCTTTACCGTGGCATGGTTTGTTTTTTCAAATCTTTTGTCTCTTTCGGCTATGAAAAATGAGTCTGCTATCCACGTATGTATTTTTTCCTCTATATTTAACGTCTTATTCAAGATACATGGTTAGGTTCTAGTTCGAATTTCATGTATAAGCAGTATTAGACACTGAACTCAGATTATAATTTTAGTTCAATATAGTTCTAAGTTGTTATCAGTATTACTAAAGCAACGCAGGCTTTCTTGTGCGCACTTCAGTTACAGATATCCATGTTCGTCTAGCCCAATACGAACAACGGGCAAGAATGATGCTGAAACATTCGCTGTGGTACGAGTTTACTCGGCTGCGGTAATACCTCGTTAATCATGTGTATATTTGTCAAAGTTTGCGAGTGTGTGTTTGAAGCCTGGCTCCATAAATATTCAAGGGCTGTTCAACGTGTGGCCACGATACTCGTGGCTATTGCTTGGACTTAAAATTTTATCCTTAGTGGTAGAAAAAATGATTGGGAGAAATTATAGGATTAAATTTCAAATTTGATTTTGCAGTTTGCAGAGTCGAACGGGAGTAATATATTCTACGTTAAATATGTGTTTGAAGAGGTCTTTATATCATAAGAATACATAAGCTTTATTATTAATTAGATTATGGGTTACGGAAAGGACGGGACTTGAATAACAGGATTAAGAAATTATCAACCCGGGGTAAAGGTTAGCTTAACTGCTAAGAACTTTTTAAACGTAAGAACTTTTCTAATGAATTATGTAGCAAGTACACCATAAGAAATATATCTTAAACGTGGTGCTTTACTTGTTATCCTGCCAACGGTGCTTCTGTCATTTACACTAAGACCCAATGAAGTGATGATCCAATGTTTTTCTGGGCGCGAATTTTTCATGTTGAGTGACAAAGTCACTAAAAAAATGACTCGACATTTCTGGACAACCCTTGCTGTCAGGTGATGAACTGCCCACAATTTTCTTATGAAGTGTTTGCCCAAATATATTGCTTGCGATTCATAAAATAAGACCTTCATGAATTGGCAAACTGTGTAAAATTCGTTCACACAATGAAAATGTCTCCTCTGGTTAAGGACCAAAATTCAGACCAATATCGACCCCTAGTTCCCGTGGTTAAATTCGGGAGGTCATTATGTTAATTGGGGTCGGAAGAGGACCGTTTAGAGAAAATGATTGGCAGGGTGAATGAATGAATGAAAATGGCAGGGTGGCCCAGTGGTGTGGCAGGGTGGCCCAGTGGTTACAGTTCCGAGTACCAAGATTGACGCACTAGAGAGGCGCGGGTTCCATCCCAATCCCAGCTCTGTGCGCCAGTTTCTGGTCAGAATCGGCAAGGAGGGCGGGTGGTTAAGCACAGCAGAATTGTAGCAGTGAGTTGCGAGTTCGAGACCTCAAAATGCTGTGAATGTTCTGCGATGTTAAGAATCGGCGACAAGCCTACGGCCTAATAAACGCTGAAACCGCTATTATTATTATGAGAAAAATCGATTACATGTTATTTTGAATTTGACACGTGGGCACTGAGAGTCTTTGTATCAAATTTTAAATTTGGTAAATTTTAATCTTTAGTATGAGATTGGAATCAATTGCGTAGAATACAGTCATTACAGGGCACGCACTGGAGACATTTTTTTTACCTATTTTACATTTTTTGCACAGAGCGGGATATATCTTTAACCTTTCAGCCTCTCAGCATGCTCCTCTAGCAAAAGATTCATCACATAAACGTAGTAGAGCAGCGAAATGCCATACAGAATACCTGCTCTTCATAAATTTATTTGTTCATAAATTACAATAAATATCAACAGAAACTACGTAGCTAACTTTTGTAAGCACGATTTTTGAAATCAGGATTTTATACGAATTTCCCGCCGATGAGAGTCAGAAGAGTCAAGTTTGAGATACTTTTAAAATAACCCGTGTGAAACAGCTGTTTGTAAAATCCCGCAACGTCACGATTGGACAGACACAATTCGTTATATGAATGGTGTTTATTCACAAAAAAATTTTCGAGTTCTAAAGATAACCGCAGTGTTTTAATAGGAAAATAAATCGAAAAAAAACTGATGCTTTCATACGAGTCAAATCGAACTTTTTGACAGCTGTGCTGGCATCCGTGATCCGTCATTCTGATTCTGCCTGCCGACACAGCGACTGACACTCATGACTTCAGTATCAATGAGGCATGAGTGGAGTAGGGTTGTGTAAGATAGGAGTCTAGAGCTCAGAAATGTGGTCCCGTGAATATATTTAAGATGTCATATACGGAATTATACGTCAAGGTAACCTTTTAATAGTTGGAACGTATATTATGATCCTGTTTTTTGTCTTAAGTCTAAGCTTCTGTAAGGCTGTAAGAAAATTAGACTCGTTTCAGAAAAAAGTCAGCATGAAAAATCTGACTGAAGCAATCGGTGAAATGCTGATGATTCGCCTGGACTCTGAATTACCCTAAACTCCTATGCACATAATGTTTGCTGCTTAGCAGTGGCACTGCTATTTCTTTGTTGATAATTAGGTCAAAATTATTTCACCTGAAATTCTCTATAACCGTTTGACGATGTGACATGTTCAATCAACTTCAAGCAGAAGCAGGCTCTCAAATCTCAACTGACAACTGTCAACTTGAACTGACTGACTGACTCAAACTGTCTGTCTCAACCAAACTTAGAGATAGAAATAGCAGTAAAGTTGATTACTTGAGAAGTTTAGTTGATTACTTCTAATTGTAAATTCGCCATTACCTTAAAAAAAGGCTTTTATTATTATAATAAAAATTTTTTTGATGTCAATTGTCAATAGGCTACAATAACATTAGGCTAATTTGATTAAACTGTATGCTAAATTGTAATATGCTTGGATTGCAGATTGAAGATACTAACCTTGAACATGTTAGGTTCTAAAAAACTTTTTAGGCATTGAAAACTAAACATTACAATGATATGATATGACCAATATTAGAAATGTTTTCTATAATTTTGATAGGTAGTAATTTCAAATTTCCCTTTACCTATAACCTATGTACTATTATTGTGTGGAAAAGGTCTACTCTATTGTTAATACCAGTTAAGCCACTAACTTTTTCTCAGCATTTATGTTGCTGCCCTTGCAAAAAATTATCTATCTTGTTAAAAAACTTGGCTTTTTAGCTATTATGTAGCAATCTAGAAAACAAATGGCAATTACTCAATTAGGAACAGTATTTTTTGGTTTCATTATTGTGATTGTTCATTAATGCCTGGATAAAAGTGTTTAATGAACTAATCACTATCACTACCCTTAGTTGGTTAACTTGGTTTATATGGGTTAAACTTTCATTAATGTCATATTTTGGCTTTTTGGATGGGCTAGGCACCACACCTACACACCTGTGACCTGGTCACTTCCTAACAAACTTATCTAAGGTTGTCTCAAGTACATTTTTAACATGCTGAAAGTGCCGAGTTTCTAATGTGCCCAATTTGCCTCAATTTTATGTATATAGACCCAGGTTTGCACTACGAACAAGAGTCATTCAGCAGAGCAAATTTTTATAAGATCTGACAGTTTGTAAGGTGCATACAGTACATTTTTGGTGACTATGGTATATAAGGCCAAGCTAGTATTGGGCAGAATCCCTGATTCTGATTGTTTTTATTTGATTTGTATACCTACCTATATGAGACTTAAAAGAATAGACTGATTTGATTCTAATAGTTCTAATGGTCAAAAGTCTTTCAGGATCCAGCAGTCAATTTATGAAAACTTGTGAGAAATTCTTAAACTAAATAAACTTGTGAGAAAACTAAATTGTTTCTGAGTAGACTGATAATGAATTTATTTTAATCAATTAATACGTTCTATCTAACCCCTAGGAAATCCTTGGACTTTTATTTTATATTTGTTCACTCTCATAACAAATTTATAATCTGAATTATTCTTCCATAAGTATTTCCAGCCCCTCCATTTATCTTGCCTTTAATTCATGTGTTATGATGATGAACTTTCTTCTCAGCCAATTCTTGTGCTGATGTGATTCAGGAAAGGCCCAATTGTTTTTATGATCGACACTAAATTGTCTGACGGGAAAACTTTGTAAGAAGGCGGTTTGAGGCTCTTGTGTAGAGCTATTTGTAATATCGTCCTAAGGATGAACTCACACGAATGCCGATTTCTGAAACTCGTTTACAGCGTCGTGCGTTATTGCTAATTCCAATTATATTGAGCTGACAGCGTTTCAGATTTACTTTGTTCTCAATGCATAGCAACGCATCGTACTCTGCCAGGTGTTCCTGCATGCAGTGGATGTACCACTTTGGCATGGGGCCTGCATGGGACTGTAGTTGTAATGTAGGCTGCATGCGTTATCGCCGTTGTTTGGTATGAGTCAGGGTAACGTGACTAGCGTTATGTTGCCAGCTGCAGCGTGAGTCATGACGTCTGGTCTGTTGATACCAACACGCTTATGAATAACACAACTCTAACATCGTCGTATTATATCATACTGATATTTTATTACGACGAAAGGTTTGCTCCTGCGCGTATCGACACAAATAATAATTTATAAATTGGCAGTTCAAGGAGATAGTATTGTAAATTATATTCCAACCGGGATTGGGTTGAAATTTAATTAATGAAATTTAATTAGCTTCATGTTATAATTTTGTGCCAGTGGCGTTGCCTCTTGAACATGTTCCGAGATGGCAGCAAGTTTTGCCACATAATTGCATGTCAACTGAGTGTTGACTTTTGCGTGCCACTTGCAACAAATAATATCTCGCGTGATTGGGCGCCAGACGCTGCTCGTCTGCCCGACCTCGGCGCTCTGAACTACTTTCTTTTGTTGGGCAACTCGGTTGCTGCTCACCTTTTTCGGCGAAAATCTTGCACATCTCAACCGTGCTGTTAATGCCGTTTGTTACCATTCTTGGTCTTTAAATGGTAATGCACGCCAAGTGTAAAAGAAGCCTAGATTTTTAGGGCCAATTTGTTAAAAGAAGAAGCGTGAGTTTGCCAAAACCTCTGAAGCTGCAGACGTGTTGTTCCGGAGCACGATGCGTGCACGGGTGACTCGGTCTGGTGGAATGACCGCCGTTACTCGAGCAATGCAGCTCCGTTGTTGCGCAATTCTGCGTGCTTGGACTGGAGATTTTTCTCACTTGCATGGTCATTTGCTGTGCGAATAGATTTACATCATGAAGTGGCACTGGTTCTTTAAAAATTTTCGTGCCGTTGGTCGCTGTGCGGGTTTGTGTCGAACTAATATACTTGAATGAATGTGATTTATCCGAAAACAATTGTTTGTTGAACACTGTTACCAATGCAGAATTTGTTCATAAGTCACAATCTTTGCACTAAAAGGATGACTGCATTGTTCGGCGTGAGGCTCGCTCATCAACACACGCTATTTAATCTAATTTTAACGGAATCGCCATTGATGACACTATATGCACGGTATCAACGCCGTGTATAATCGTTGATTATTGCCGCGTTAGGTGTCCCCAATACGATAATGACGGCAACGTGATTGTGCATATCTGTGTTTGGGGGTCATTCCGTGACCGGTATTACAGTACGACTTCCAGTTTTGTGAGCGTTAAGTCGACGTATTGATGCTCGTCTCAGTCAATGGCTCAGTGGTTATCCAATTCGCTATGACCGACTTGGGTCACGGCAATAAATTATTTAAGCCTGCCTCTGATAAAAATCTTTCAATTTATCCTAATTCCTTGTCGAAAATTCCGTTAGATATATCATCCAGCTCTTGCAATTTCTAAAATAAGTTATGCCCGACATTTTTACAATTGAATATTCAATACATAACCTAACTTTGACAGATATATTTCTATGCTTTAACTTGTCTCCGCATATCAATGCCAGGCAAGTGTCGCTACCTGTGAAATTTATCTGCTATTTTGATAATAACATATTATTGATGATATATTAAAGGCCCGCATTGTTGATGCCACACCAGGGCTCATCTGCAAGTACCTCAGTTTGATGGCTTTGTATTCCAGCAACGGAAGAAGCTTTCTCTTCTTTCGCTGCTGCTGAGCGCCATGTCTTGGTAGAGCCTGTAATTAAGAGGGCAGAAACTTATTCTTTGTCTCGAGGCTGTAAGAGAAGTCTATTCATTGGTGTTTCTTTTACGAGGTTTTGGCTCTATAGAATCCGTTCAAATTCAAAAAATTCGCTCGATTACTGCGCTGGTATTTTTATATAGATTTTTGGATGAAATAGAAAATGAGAGTAATGTTATCTGTCCACGCAAGAGAAAGTTTTTGTCAATATTCTTTAATGCAGCCTATTTTTGTTATGCTTACTACGGATTGCCCAAGTTCGTTTTATGTTTCCCAATATTACTTCTTTTACTGTTTGAAATTGCTGGCAGTACGATGTCCTGTGAATTAAGAATATTTTACCAATCTAAATCGTGTCTTCAACACGCGTGTTCACCCGCGAGCCCTAGTTCCTGCGCACCTCTGCTATGGCAACAGTTTCCGGTGGAGCTAAAAACCTCTCTATTCGTCACTGCGGGCGGCGCTTTATACCAGCGATCGAACATATACAGCTGTTGGAGGTGCTTCATGCGGTGCCGCCACCATCATGTCCGTTATGTGTATGACTCGCGGCCGGTATAATAGCTACGCTCCAACACGTGTAGTTGTCTTCCGCACGCTGAGAATACGATATTTTGTACTGATAGTAATATCCTTTAAATCTATACGGACTAGGTTATCGATGATACGTCTTTCTGTTAGGACAAAGTGGGTCAAAATGACCTCATGAGCCCAAAAAGTGCATCACTATTTTGTCAAACCATCATTCATTTCAATGAGCGTTGGGAGAGTCGGACCGGCTTCATGAGGCGTTCTAAGACTTTTTTGGTGTTTTGAATCTGTACTGTTGAATGTTTTGAATTGCAACGCATGAAGCCGTAAAGAGCGGTCAGGTGAAACCCTTAATTAAAAGCTTATTTTTGTCACAGAATATTGATTGATACAAATTGATGCATTGATATAAATTACTGTTCCTAGTCTCGTTATGGTGTAATTGAAAACTTTTTGAAGTGTTATTTAAAAATTTATTGCCCGTTGTTTGCGCAAATAGAGATGAATGTTTCAATTCGAAATTATATTTGTGGCAGCACATGATGTATTTTTTATTTCAAATCAGACTATAAACCTCGCATTCGATACCTAAATAGTTCCCATGGAAATATTGTATCATTAATACAAAATTTCTAAGTAACAATTAAAAGCCCATGTTTTTATATTTCAGTAGAAAATACGCCATTTTTCACAAGAAGAAATTATTCACAGAATAGGCATATGCGTGTTAGTCTAAGCGCTGATAGAGCAACTGATAAAGCTCTCCTGCATCTCTTGTCTTCTTATTTATTGACGACCATCCACGTGGCTCTTGTATCATGCACAATATCTGAACTCATGTAGCTACCATTTTTATTGGGGCCTCTATTCCAATAAAATTATATTTCACTTATTTTTAGCACATTCGTTGTGTTCGTTTACAATCAAGCTATGGTAATTCTTTAAATAGGTTATATTGCATTAGTGTTCGCTGCGTGCGGCATTCTAATTTCCTCACCACAGCTGAGTCCTGCCTCTATCAAGTGTTGCTATGTTAAATGTCTATTGTTTGGGCCTCCCGAGGTTAGATTTATTACCTATTTATACTTCATTCATAGTAGCTGCTGGCCAACAATTCTGATGGCGTCGTGCATGCATCTTAATTTGTGATAGTTTCCTCTGAATACAAACCTCGCATCTCCATACACATGGCTAAGGCATAGTGCTTAGTGTATGCTGTTGTTTTATTATTTCTGATTCGGAAATTCATGGTTTGTTAAATTTAATTCGCGTGTTTCATTCAGTTGATTTGTCATTGGTAAACTTTATGGGGGGTTCATTTCAAATGTTTTTAGAATAATTGGTAGTTGATTGGAGCAGTGGGCAACTAGCAAATTTGATTTTAAAGCAATCATTTGATGTACTGAAGAACATGAAAATGTGCGAGTTAAGCTTCACTATGATTTAATGCATTCAGTATGACTGCGGTAGTATGAACAGGTGCGTTCATACGCTGTGTCCAGCTGCAGCCTCACCGATGACGT
Source organism: Hyalella azteca (assembly GCF_000764305.2). Classification (NCBI taxonomy): domain Eukaryota; kingdom Metazoa; phylum Arthropoda; class Malacostraca; order Amphipoda; family Hyalellidae; genus Hyalella; species Hyalella azteca. The sequence goes on from NW_025946613.1 coordinate 20,349, forward strand.
CGTGGGTGTCAACTGAGGTCAGGAACTCGCTTGTGTCTGCAGTGAAGGGAAACTCAGGCAGTCAGAGCTTGGAAACGCCTCTGCTGAACTGTGATATCCATCCGCTCAGAGAAATTAGTGGGACAGTGTCCTAATGTTGCTAAGACTAAGTCGGTTCCATGACAGCCTCATGCAGATGTCATCTAGGTCATGTCCTAATGGTCATGTGCAGTCATGAATATGTCCTAGTATTGCTAGGTTATCGTCATATTATCATCTTAGTATCAGATCATGTGCAGTCATGTCTTAGGTCATGTGCAGATTCCGATGTCCTAATAGCGATGCACTTTTTGCTAATTTTCGGGTCATCAAGACTCGGTTTAACCCGGCAGAAGGGCGTATCAGTGCTACGTGCAAAAAGTGAGTCACCATTTGGAAAACATGACCCATTAATTTTTCTTCACAAATGGATGTTGAGTAGCATTGAAGGCGTTCATTTCCGTTCAATACTAGTTTTAGTCGTTACCTCTGATTATTTAGTGACTAAATAAATTCCCGAACAAAATGAGAAGCGATTCAGGCGTAATTTTACGTTTATGAGATCAATTGATTCGCTAACAGTGACTTTGAATTATTCATTCGTTTCTATCTTTAAGTTCCCAATCCTCGGCGATTGGCGTTTGATCGGCTACTCTCATAATCACGTTCTATCTATCTTAACCAGTACCTCTAATCTAAGAGGAGACATTTCATCTATCAGCGCAATATGACGCCGCTATTGACAACAGTTTTTACAGCTGAATCGCAAGCGGGTTTCGCATTAGTCCAGTCATACCAATACGCTTTCATCATTTCTTGCATAATTTGGCTGACCCTCTCGCGTGGTATTTCTGGTTATTTTTTGTTCTTGATGAGCTTATCGATGTTTCAATTTTTGCTGTTGATGAAAAATTTGCTCAACTTAGTTTTGATTTCCGGGAATGACATGATTATGGTTCCAAGTTCCATTTGAGGTCTAGTTTCATTAGAAAATGAGAATATATAATGTGTTATTATTTCAATAATCTTGTACGCAATATATCCACGACTTGTGTAATGGTACTCCTCGCTGCAATATACGTCAGTCCTGGGCATGGCAGTTCGAGTTGAGCGAGTGGTTTAGCTGCCTCAGACTAGCGTGGCTGGTGAAGCATGACAGTCGTTGGTCATCATTTGAGCACGCAGTTATATTTACGAAGGTTTCTGTTACCTCCGCACCTTCCACATGCGGATAGACGTGAATTACGCACTAGACGTGAATGATATTTTGAAGGCTATTCTCTACTCGTTCCAAAATTGAAATGCGAAAGTAATATGTGATCATTGTGACGTGTATTCAGAGCTGGGCAGCGCTACTTTGAAATGTAGCGGCGCTACCGCTACCGCTACATGCTCTAAATGTAGCGGGCGCTACCGCTACACCCACTTGATTGTAGCGGGCGCTACCGCTACAGCTACAGTAAAATGTAGCGCCGCTACATTAGCCGCTACAATACTAAGGCTAGTACAATATACTTGTACTAGCCTTAGTAGGTGAGCCGACTGACATAGACACTGTCACTGATGGCTCCTCGTCCTCTGACAATTGCAATTCTGCATCTTCATGTTCTAATACTACTTCATCATCTTTATCCCTGGACGCACAACGACCGGCCTTAGTAATATATTTATTCATTTTAAGTACATACGAAAATACTAATTATTTGGCATACATAGATAGTCTAGAAACCGTTTTCAAATCCAGTGGTAAAACCTGGCAGTTGCCACCCCCTAAGTTCCTAACACACCGGGAAACGCACACGAACGGCGACACAAAAACACCTTACAAGCGCTGTCAGCCAAGTGAAGTTAGGTGGCTGATGTCCGTGATGTGGTCGTGGACATGTGGTGGCAGCTGGCACGGAACAAGAACAAGTGGTAACTGGTAACAACTTAACAAGTAACAACTAACATGTTGACACTAGCAACAGCCTGAGATTGACAACATTGCACCGAAATCTTTCGTACAGTTTTATTCTGTAATTTATATTATGTATGTATCATACTGGTTTTTAAATAATATTTAATACTATTAAGTAAAATCTAAAGGCTTTATCTATAAATGTAGCGGTAGCGTTGTAGCGGCAAAGCCTCGTACCGCTACTTAAATATGTAGCGGGCGCTACCGCTACATTGCCTTAGATGTAGCGCCGCTACCGCTATCGCTGCTGAAAATGTAGCGGCCGCTACATGTAGCGCGCTACTGCTCACCTCTGCGTGTATTTAATATATTGAAAAATATAAATACCTAACGAATTTAATTGAATGGACTTGTTCAGGTCTTAGTTCGCATCAATGAAACAAGGCGCCGACGCCTATATATTTCATATTTATTTATTTACATTTTAGAAATATTTTTATTCGACGAGTGACCACGAGTGCCAATAAAGTAAACACATCGCACTCAGTTGACATTCACTAATGTTAATCATTCATCTTCACGCATGATAATCTATTCATATTCTTAATCAATGGTTGGGCTGCCAATGAAATTCAAATAAATGTATAGATTATTACACTGTACTGCTGTATTCCCTGACACTTTCTCTTGCCGAGCGTGCGGTTTTCTCTCCAGCGCTGCGGAGTGCCCGCGCCACCTCATCGAAAGTGACAGTGCTGCTAGACGGCGCATGCGCCGCGATAGCATCAGCAGCATGGGCATGCATTACAGCTCCTCTCTGTCTGCATGCCGCGCAACTCACTTCGAATACTTTCTTTCTCTTGCTTGAATCGTGCGCTTAAATGAAGGACTGAGCAGTGTCTTAATTACAGGATGGTTAGGTTCTTGTGTGGTGCTCGGAAGTCCGCTCCTATGAGAACTGCGGATTAAAAAACGATCTGTTTTGCGCATTGCGAGTTCTCGCCAAGCAGCTCACTTAAGCGTGGAACTGGAATATTGTTTGTATTCTTGTCTTTATTTCTCGCTGGCAAAATACCGTTTGTTATTAATATTATTAATAATATTATGTTTTTAAGGCTAGTCTAGCTAATACAAGTTTATCTCTTTAGTGTTCATGTCTTGCACTCACCGCAGAGTGCAATAGATGGATGCGCGTGCTTGTGGTGGTCGACGAGGGATTACGCGTTTGCTTTGGACTCATTTGCTTTTTTTTTATGTTATTTATTTATACTGGTTATGAATTAATCTCAATAGCTTTTCGATATCCTTTTGCGTGTAAAAAAATTTCTGCGTTCAACTAAATTTCAAGCGACATGCCCATGAAAGAGATCCTATTAAAAAGGGTATCTAATCAATTGGATTCGTCGTTAGCGGCGAACACGTCTTTTATGTGAGAAAATCCGGTAATATTTCTATAACACGCAATATAATACGGCTTGCCCGAGTTTAATTGAATAACTATTTGATGTACCTAATATATACTGTATATAAGCACTTTATAATGTATGCACTTTGTGTGTTGTTAATTTCTGACTTGAAATTAACTCTTTGCATATTGTCGAAGGGCAGTGCGCACTTTAGATCAAATTCGAAATTTCTCCTGCCCCTCTATTATTGATTATTTATTTATTTTAGCTCCAACAACACGAGATTTCGTTTATTAACGACTCCTCAAATTTGTCCCTAAATTAATGCAGTTTTTCACTTGATGCACTCAATTCAACTATGGAATTGATGAGTCCATTAATTGAAGCGTGCGTACATGTGTGTGTTCAGGGCGCGTCGGTATGGCTGCCCGACGACGACGCGGTGTGGGTGTGTGGCGTCCTAGAGGCAGACTGTCCGCCCCTGCCGGCCACCATCTCCATCGCCGTCCACACTCAGGTCTGTTCCTTAGAGATTCTTGTATATTTATTTTTAATCGTTATTTATCACCGCCCCTGCCGGCCACCATCTCCATCGCCGTCCACACGCAGGTCTGTTCCATAGGGATTCTTGTATATTTATTTTTATTTGTTATTTATTCATTTTTTTAATATTTGGTAGGTACCGAAGCATTAACTTCTGTCCAACGTTACCAAAATTTATTTAACTTGTTCGCAAGAGAAGTCGAAGTATTTAGTAGTACCGAAGCTTGAACTGACTATGTTACCAATACCTATCCATACAACAGCTTTGATATAATTTTGTCCAGAAATCTTCATTAATTTTCAAATGAACCTCAAATTTACGGGCATATAACACTTGTTTGAGGTACATACGTGTCAAGATTTAACTTTGCACCTTTGAATGATATTTTTAGCTGTAACTCGAGGACCTTACATAACATGAGTAATTACAGCCGCAATAAGTCGCTTAACCATGCTACAGTCTGCGCAGTAACAATAAGTAATAAGAGCAGCAATCAGACGCCCAGCAATGCAGCAGTATCTGCATCAACGCTAATTAATAACATGCATTTAATTAACCTGTCCGCATTGCATAATAACTCTTCCCTGAACACAGAGTCGTACTGTGGTGGTGACGACAGAAGACGACTTGCCACCTCTCCGCAATCCCGATATCTTGGAGGGTCAAAACGACCTAACTTCCCTCAGCTACCTGCACGAACCTGCCGTGCTTCACAACCTGCAAGTCCGTTTCGCCAACAAGTCTACCATTTATACCTACTGCGGTGAGTACTTCATTTCAGTCTAAATAATATACCAAGTGCATTGAGTGGTTAAATGCTGAGCTATATAACCTGCGTTGTCATGCTTCACTGTAGTTCTTCTCTTTACATTTTAGTCTAAATAATATACCAAGTGCGTTTAGTGGTTAAATGCCGAGCTATATAACCTGCGTTGTCATACTTCACTGTAGTTCTTCTCTTTACATTTCAGTCTAAATAATATACGAAGTCCGTTGAGTGGTTAAATGCCGTGCTACATAACGTGCGTTGTCATACTTCACCGTAGTTCTTCTCTTTACATTTCCATTGTCTTTCTTCTGTGCCGCAACATGAATCTTAATGATGGTTACTGTGCGTGCAGGCATCGTGCTGGTGGCCATCAACCCATACCAGGACTGTCCCATCTACGGCCCTGACTACATCCACGCCTACCGCGGCCAGAACATGGGCGAGCTCGACCCTCACATCTTCGCCGTCGCCGAGGAGGCCTATACTAAAATGGAGCGGTGCGCCTCCTCTGTTGTTGAGATACATGACATAACATAACAAAGTGATCTCGGCGCTGAAGTGTAGGCCTGATGGGGCCTGTCGCCGATTCTTTTCCTTTCGTGCCTTGTTCACAGAAGATCTAAAATCGTGTCATTTGACCGGATCTTTTTAGATTGACCGGATCTTTTTAGATTGACCGGATACTGTCGTATTGCTGCTCTTATTGTTGATTGATCATGCACAGACTGTTGCTTAATCGTTTTTTAACGGACTTAGTATTTTAGAAACTCTGGATTATAGGTACTTATAAACATTTAAAACTCTCTCCCCATTAGGATTAATGTTAGATTGAATTTCACAAAATTTTTACCTATCACTTTGTTGCACAATACGCTTAATGCTATCTTTCAGTACTACTCTCCACATGCGTTGACTTTGGCTGAGTATCTAAATTGTTTTCACTTGTTGCACACGTAACTTGATGTTATATTTCATTACAACATTTCACATTAATGCATTATGCATTACTACATTCCACATTAGGGGTCTCTTGTAAAAGTGAGACCGGGGAACCACAACAACAACATTCCACATTACTACATTTCACATTACTAAGTTTCACATTACTACATTCCACATTACTTCATTTCACATTACTACATTCCACATTACTACATTTCACATAACGCATTACTACATTAAGCATTACTGCATTAGGCATTTTTACATTGCACATTTGGCATGCGTTGTCTCTATCTGAGTAGGCATTTGTTGTGGCGTGCAGGGAGAACAGGAACCAGAGCATCATCGTGTCGGGCGAGTCCGGTGCGGGCAAGACGGTGTCCGCCAAATACGCCATGCGATATTTTGCCAGCGTCGGGGGCTCTTCCGACGAGACTCAAGTCGAGAAAAAAATCCTTGCTTCTAATCCTATCATGGAGGTAACAATTGACTGTGTGGTTCCTTAATTGGAGATTATATTCTGGATATGCTTAATGCATATAACGTAAAACTTTTACTCTTGTTGTACCCTGTACTGGCTTGAATTTAATGTTTTTGATCAGAGCTTCTCGAGTTTCCATTACGTTTGCGCTATCTTACCATAAAGGCAACACTACCTATCATTAGAATTATTAAATGAAAGATTAATGAATAATAATTTTAATAAGGTTTCTTAATGAATGATGAATTGAATAATGAATATTAACGAATGAGTGAATAATACCATTATTTGAATTAATAGTAAAATATACCATAATTTTGCAGGCAATAGGTAACGCCAAGACGACCCGTAACGACAACAGCTCGCGTTTCGGCAAGTACATCGAGCTGCACTTCAGCAGCGCGTACAGCATTGTTGGTGCTAGTATGAGGACCTACCTGCTGGAGAAGTCGCGTGTGGTCTTCCAGGTGAGTCTTAATTAAGGTATGAATACTTGTCTAATCTTGCGAACGGCAACCAGCCATGTTCGTGTGCCAGAAGGAAAGCATTTACAGTTTTTATATATATATTCGTTTTAATGACTCAAGGTTGAAGCGAATGAATTGAATATCTCTGCAAATTTGTGCTCTTTATTTATGTAATAGAAAGATATTAATTGCGAATATTCGTTTTGCTCCGTTGATATTCTCGTCTTTCATTCTGTGATGTTATTCATGATTGTTGATCCTTGGTTTTTTATCTCAGTAGTCAAAACTTCACTCATGACATCGTCGTTATTGCATAGAAATCTTTAAGAGTCAGTCGTTCATTTGCCTATAGTTGTATTGATCTAATGGTTGTTGTTCTGTCCAGGCTCCCGGCGAGAGGAACTACCACATCTTCTACCAGATGTGTTCATCTGCGAATGACCCCAGATTGGCTGGGCTCAAGTTGGGTTAGTTTATCATAAGTTTCAATTGAGTTCAATTCCTTGCCAAGATTTCGTGGCTCAGCCGCTCTACTCCTCATGGTTGTTAACTCAGCAAATGGCTGTTATTATTTCAAATAGATAGAACTGACAGCTTAACAGTCGCCAGAATATGTGTACAGGATATGTGTACATAGTATTCTTGTTGATTAATTTCAGATAAATCTTCAACTTATGTAGCGTTTTTTTTAAGTGTCTTGTGTAGATTACCAATTACTAAATAACCAGGTATTCTCTCTGATAGTAACAACTTGATATTCTAATTATACTCAATAACTATCGCAGTGATACTGCATGCAACATATTTTTTCGGGCAAGCATCTCTCTTGGATGCACCACGACTAGCAGACTGGGGTCGTACTATTAAAAACTCGTTTAATTACCCGCAACGGTTGATTTCTTGTCTATGTTTGCTTGGTTTGGCTTGAGATGTCATCAGAGATTGCCTTACTCTTACTAAGGTACAAACTCGAAGCTATTTTTGATAGTACTGCCCCTGAACTCAACTGTTGCAATATAGATCGTCTCCTCTCAACAGGTGTCAGTTTCATCTCATCTTCATGTGGGACTCTTCAAGGCTCTTGGTTAGACCCGATTGTTTCTTGTCTTAATAATAACTAAATTTCAATCCCATGATTAACCGTCGTGTTTGAGGCAGCCTTTTTAGGCTATTCCGCAGTTGCCTGCCTTAGCACTAACTTTTTCGAATTTTTTTAAATGTTCGTGGCTTACCAAGTTCTGCCTGTGTTGAAAGCTCAGCATGGACATCTTGTTCATCGCTGTGACTTTCGAAGCATGCAAATAATTTTTAAAATGTTACCTACTGGACTAATCTTCCCTATTGGATGATAAAATTTAATTTTCTGGGATTATACCGAAAAATACCTCGGTCTTGGAATTTATCTCATTAGTATGTACCAGTTTCGGTGAATTCCCTTGATGAACAAGCGCACTTCACAACTAGTATTTCCAGCCTGGAACTCTCTCTTAAAAGTTAAATTCGCTCCAATAATAACATTTAGGTAAATCAGTTAATACAATAGTCATACATCATCCTCAGTCCCTTCATTAACACGTCAATTTGCCATCACCTAACCCTGTAAGTGGCTTGGGCGTTTGCCCTGCACTAACTAACAACTAACCAAGTTCGCCGTGATGCCTCTAGGAGACCCTGGCCTCTTCGTGTATCTCCGTCATGGCGACGTCGGCTCCTGCGTGCGCCAGGCTCGCCCTCGTCTAGGTCTGCCTGCCTGTTTTGTGTGTGGCATATTTCTGTGTGTGGCTTTGTTTTGTGTGTGGCTTTGTTCTGTGTTCGGCTTTGTTCTGTGTGCGGCTTTTTCTGCTGTCTATGAAGTTCTGTGTGGCTAAGTTCTGCCTGCCAGTTCTGCATGTGGCTTCATCGCGCGATGCCGAGCGAGATTAGTTTGCTTCAGCTCATTATTTTCGTGCATGGGTTTCGTTCACTTGTAACTTTGAGCACGTTTCTATTGTGTAGATTGCTACTTATGTTGTTGTATGTCATTTTTTCTGTGTTGTGCTTAGTGTTCTTTAAAAAGTTATCCTGTCTTCATCTTTGTATGATACCGTTGCATATCTCGTTGTATTGTGTACTGCTTCTGTGTAAAGCTTGCTTGTATATTTTCTATATCGTTGCTGTAACTCCGTTATTTGTTGGCTTACTAAGTGGTTCATTTCTCTGCTTGCTACGTTATTCTGTCTTTTACTCATCATGTATTTACAACGTTGTTCTGTATTGCCACATTTTCGTAGCTGTAAAATACTCAAGTGGCGATTTCCCATAAAATCTCTGTGGTGCACTCAAAGTGTAAAAAAAGGGTGTCTTCAAAATTTACGTGCACTGTTTTTATTTGGTCTGTCACAATGTATTTTATTCAATTTACCCTGACACTACAATGCAATATCTGACCCTGTGTTATGTCGCCAGCTTCTCAAGACTCGTTCAGCTACCTGAACCAGGGCGACAGCGCCAACATCACAGGCGTGGACGACGCCGCGGACTTCCAGGAGACGTGTAAGGCGCTCGCGCTGCTGGGGCTGCAAGACGAGGCGCTGCGACCAGTCTTTACTGTGCTCGCTGCCATCCTGCATCTCGGCAACGTGGAACTCGTCAAGACATCGGCTGACTCCTGCGCCGTGCCTGTGAGTCGTAGAGCTCTTCATGAATAAATGATACGGTCTGTTCGAAAGAAAACGGTGAGAAACAGTCAGATCGGTGTTTTAGTGGCCGGTTGTCTGGGGAATTAAAACTTTACCTTTTTTGAAAAGCTAACATATGAAACAGGAAACATCCTGGTCGAATTTCACGAGACGACGGCTGCTTAAACGCCGGTCCAACCGTTTTTTCCACAAATTTTTCGAATAAAGTCTACGGCGCTGTTTTTGGTTTACCGGCTTATTATTGTTCTACAATATTTACATTTATCTCTGGTTTTGTAATGAGAGAAAGTTTATTATCCTGTTTAGAAGTCGGGAAGGAATAATCTGCGCTGGTTTTGGCCTTAACTCATCATATCACTGAGACAAAGATTTAATTGTAGAAATTCCCCTTGGATCTTAACTCTTGAGGAATATTTGCCCCATTCATAACACCATGCTCATTGTGTCGTATCTGACATTAAATGCTTGATCAATAATGAATGTGTTGCGTGGTTTTCCGCCATTTAAATAAGAATTATGTGTACATTAGTATCACCGTTACCCGGCACAGGTAGACGACATGGCGCTGCCCGTGGTGTGCTCCCTGCTGAAGGTGTCGGAGGAGGAGCTCAGGAAGTGGTTGTGTCACCGCAAGATTGTCTCTGGCGGGGAGGTCTTCATAAAACCCATCACTGCTGAGCAGGTCAGGCATCTCTTTGCTAAATGTTCTAGGTAATATCCTTCCATACTGTCTAGTAATTATGATTGCACTTCACTTAAATTATGATTGCACTTCACTTGCCTTGCGCAATTTGTACTTGTAAATGTTGCCAAACAAGGTCCACGTCCGACTATTGCATACTGATTTCCTAGAGTTAAGTTACTTGCTGTATTTTCTGTTGCATTCCATTTGAACGGGGCGTCATTTGGGAAAAGTTAGCATTCATCTATTTGAATTTGGACTACTAAGCTTTTATTGTTCTATTCAAATAAATGTGATGTTTCTGCAGGCAACGTTTTACCGCGACGCATTGGCGAAGCATATCTACGCGCAGGTGTTTGCTTGGATCGTCAAGCAGATCAACAAATGTTTCAGTTCCTCCCACACACCATTCAGGTTAGTTCAATGTCCAGTGTCTCCTAATTAATCATTTTTTTTTGAAAGATCAAGACTAGATGATAAATGAATTTTGTTAAAGAATATCTCAAATACCTACGTCGAGAGGCTTTTTTAGACATGAATATTATATTAATATTGTAATATTAGTTTCGAAAATTAGGCCAGTTCATGCCTATCGCCGCCTGTAGACATTGCAGAATTTTCACAACTGCGGGTCTCGATCTCGCAACTTACTCCGCCACAAGGTTATCTAAATTCTAAACCATTCGGCCAGGTGTGGAAATGGTGTGGAAATTCTAATTCTTTGGTTTCGTTCCGCACGCTTCTCTTTGTCAAATCCTTCAAAGAATATGTTGTCGTCAAGTGATAGAAGAAGTAAACGTTTCTGGGAATGTACGGTTTATAACATATAACGCGTCGTTCAGGATGCATCTTAAGAGATCAATAATTAGTTTTATCTATGCTTCTTTAACAGATTCATCGGAGTGCTTGACATCTATGGATTCGAGACCTTCGAGATAAACAGCTTTGAACAATTCTGCATCAACTACGCTAATGAGAAACTTCAACAGCAATTCAACCAGGTCTGTATTTTAATATTTTCACGCCCGATTATTAATTGTAAGCTTGCATGGTGTGATCATTTCACGTTTTTCAAAATTAATTCCTTAGTTTTCTCCGCCCCGAACATTACTACCAAGAAATTTGTCGATATAACATGAAATATAAAGGAAATAAAAAAGCGTTAATAGAAAGTCAATAAATCCACTGTTTTGCAACATGCTTTACGTTGTGCAGCACGTGTTCAAGTTGGAGCAGGAGGAGTACGTCAAGGAGCAGATAGAGTGGGAGTTCATCAACTTCTATGACAATCAACCCTGCATAAACCTCATCGAGTCTAAGCTGGGCATACTAGACCTGCTCGATGAGGAGTGTCGGGTCAGTCAATTATTAATTTATTATCTTTAATTATTATGTTATCTATTATGTTTAGTTAATTATAATTGATTTACAGTCTTATATGAATTATTTCTTCTCCATTTTGTTAGGATTTATAATATTGGTTTTTGTATACATGAATATTTTTTATGATGGTGATACCTTTTATAATCCTCTAGATGAAACTTAATCATTTACCGGACTAATTGTTCAACTACATGGTAATGTTGCTTAACTCTATGGTTGCTTTGCTCAGATGCCACGAGGATCAGACCAGTCGTGGGTTGAGAAGCTCTACGACAAATGTAAAGCAGCGGAGCACTTCAGCAAACCCCGGCTGTCGCGCACTGCGTTCATTATCCACCACTTCGCCGACGAGGTCATCTACGAGAGCTGCGGCTTCCTCGAGAAGAACAGAGACCACGTGTCCGAGGACCATATCGCCACCATTAAGTCCAGCAGAGTGAGTACAGTGATGTCTGAATAAGGGAAACTCTTACGAATTCCTTCTAGAAAACTGTGTCCATTAAGAGGATGCATCAAGGCGCTCAGCCACGGTAGTCGCCTAAGGCGTTTCTTAGCTAGGTATATATTCGACAGACAACTCCCTGATAAATGCGATATCATTAGAATGATATTCCTTTAAAAGGTGCGTTATGTCGAAAATTAGATACTGTAGATAATGTACGGTGCAACTGTGCAGGGGAAACGAGTCTAAATAAATTCAAAGAATGTTTGGCCATATATAATCTGTTAGCTACGATGCACTTCATTGCTTTCAATTACCCAACAATCACTGCAAAAATAATATGAAATATTAATGTAAATAAATACGCTTGAATGCCGCCAACGACCATGTAATGTATGTTGCGCAGATCACATTCGTAAGTCAACTGTTCAACGAGGCGACGGCTAAACCTGCGGGCGGTGCTAAGCTTAAGATCGTCCCCGGCAAGCCAAGCGCGACTACGAGCAGCAAGACCGCCAAGCAGTCCGTTGGCTCTCAGTTTCGCAACTCGTTAGCGCTGCTCATGGAGACGCTCAACTCGACGACCCCTCACTACGTGCGCTGCATTAAACCCAACGACGACAAGGAGGCGTTCACCTTCGACCCTAAGCGGGCCATACAACAGCTGCGGGCCTGTGGAGTCCTCGAGACCGTCAGGATCAGTGCTGCTGGATATCCCTCCAGGTCATCTGAAATTTGCTGATCTCACATATTCCTTCTAGTTAACGATTCTCACTCGGAAAACACATTTTTTTCCAGTCGTAAATCCTATTTTTCAAGTCGGTAATTGACAGAATTTCATTTCAAAATTAGTTTATGCGTTATTTTCAATTAAAAAAAAAACGCTTTCAGTTCGTTATTTCATGTAATTGTGTGTATATTCTTGCATGAGATTATTAAAATTCAACTAAGCAAGTCGCCGGCATCACATCTTAGAGTACATGGAATGACTAACGCTCGCCGCCGCTCTTGCAGGTGGACGTACCAGGAGTTCTTCACGCGGTACAGAGTCTTGTGCCATAGTCGCCACATTCAGCGCTCAGACATGCGCGCTACATGTCATAAAATTGTCGAAACTATTATCAGCGTAAGATATTGTTTGAAACTATCAGCGTAGGTATTGCAAGATATTGTTACCTGTACAGTGCAAGTCGTACACGTGTTACTTCTGTTCTTGACCTTTAATTGGTCCTTCAGTTTCTTCTATGAACAGTGATATTAGGCATATAAGTTACTCTTGCTATTCCTTATCGTTTTTGAAAATAAATCAATAGCTGTTACTTGAACTTCAAATCTCCATGATTTCCTATTCTCATTTATTTTCTTATGCAGGACGACGACAAGTTTAAGTTTGGACGCAGCAAGATCTTCTTCAGAGCCGGTCAGGTGGCGTACATGGAGAAGCAGCGCTCCGACAAGCTGCGTGCTTGCTACATCATCATCCAGAAGAACGTCAAAGGCTACTTACATCGCAAGAAATACCTCACCCTCAGGCGTGCTGCCCTCACCATCCAGCGCTACTCCAGAGGCCTCGCCGCTCGCAGGTGACGAAATAATTCTAGAATTTCGTTTTGAAAATATGTGTCAAATGCTACCGTAGATATCTTGTTGCCTCTCCGTTAATTTATTTTGAACATCAAGCTAGCAAAAGTTTCTGGATATTGTTCATACTGAGCCTGCAAATATGTTCGAAAGACTATCATCGAGATACTCATTTACTCATTAAAAATGGTGATATCACATAGCTGACTGATGAATTTCCAAAGTATGAGCTAATATTAGTTCAATTCGCCTCGTCAGACTGGCTGAGCGAATGCGGCGCACGGCAGCCGCGGTTGTGCTGCAGAAGAACGTGCGCGGGTGGCTGGCGCGTATCAAATATACGAGGCTGCGCTGGGTCGTCACCAGGATACAGGCGCGAGCTCGCGGCCTCTGGGCGCGACAGCGCTACCAGCGAGCCAGGAGGGAGCGCGCGGTATGTGCTAGACTAAAAGCTGTATTGTTGATTTGTATTACTTTAAAGTGCGTCACATTTCTAGTTTTAGATGAGAAGTAGGTATTCTTTTTGTTAGTATTAGACAGCGCTACCAGCGAACCAGGAGGTAGCGCGCGGTCAGTGCTAGACTAAAAGCTATATTGTTGATTTGTATTACTTTAAAGTGCGTCAGATTCATAATTATACATGAGAAGTATTCTTTTTATTATTATTACAATCGTCTAGAAATGAATATTAAATGATTTTGAGCTTTGTCAATTGACCTTGTTGGTTACAATGGTTGCCGAAGTCTTGTAAAAAATAAAAACTTTACTTCCAGGAGTACAGCGTTGAAGTTAAGGAGCACAGCGTTCGCTGTATTTTTTAAGAATTCAATTGAGTGCAAAAATAATTTGGTGATATGGGATTTTAATTTATTTCCTCTTGAAAGCTGAATTGAAGGAATTTTTGTGTTGCAGGCGGTGGTGCTGCAGAAGCACATCCGGCGCTGGGTGCAGGAGCGTCAGTACCAGCGCATCGTGCGCGGCTTGATCACCACACAAGGCCTCGTGCGCTGCTTCCTCGCCCGTCGTCAACTCAAGCGTCTCAAGGTCCAGGCCAAGAGTGTCGAGCACCAGAAGCAGCTCAACAAGGGTCTCGAGAACAAGATCATCAGCCTTCAACAAAAGCTCTCCGAAATACAGCGTGAAAATCAGAACATTCGTAAAGCTTCAGAAGATGCTGCTAACTTGAAGGTGCAGTTGCTTGCTCTCAAGAGCGTTGAAAATGAGCTCAAAGGCTCCAAGAACACCATTGCTTCACTTGAGGAACGCGTTAAGAACCTCGAAGAGCAACTCGCCCTAGAGCGTGGTGAGAAGATGGACTTGTTGAATGAGAAGGAACGCGCCGAAAAAGCAAACAAAGAACTCGTTGAGAAACTGAACGCTGAAAATGCCCTGCTTTCTCAGCAATTGTCCGCGGCGCTGATCGAGAAGAAAGAGGAAGCAAACGAGGAGAAACTCAAGCAGAAGCAAGCCGCTGAGAAGGAGAGGATGTTGCTAGAGCACGATCAGGAGAAGGGCGCTTACCAGAAATTGCTCGTTGAAAAACTCTCTCTTGAAGCCAAGACTGAGGCTCTCGAGGCTGAGCTTGCTCGCCTGAAGGGCCACGCAACACACAAGCGCGCAGCCAGCAGCCTAAGCAACGTGAGCGGCTACAGCGATGCCACCACCGACGTCGTCTTGGACGTGTGTGACGTGAATTCCGTCGCCATGGAGGATGACGTTGGCTACGGCTCCGTCCGCAGCCGCGGCAGTGATCAGTCCGAGTCCGGTGCCCGCGGGCCTCTAGATGGTATTGAATGGGGCAGCCCGGCGCAACAAGCTGCTGCTGTGGGCAGAGAGGCTCTCGTCAACGGCACCCTTTCTCCTGACAGGGTGAGTCAGCCGCATGCTCCAGTAGTTAACATGTAATTGCAGTGATTGACCTCTTAGCAAATCCTTTTGTTAATGCGGGTTCTATTGGACGAATGTTTTTCTCAACATCTTCCAGAATTTAATTCACGGTTCATTGCATAGGTTTCATTATGCACCAATCTTCAATACCATTCATATGCAAATATTAATACTCTGGTTGAACATTCTGTGTGCCAGAATTTTTATATCATAAGGAGGCACTCGTGTACATTTTCAAGTTCTTAGTCACGGAAACTGTTGATTAATTTCTCGATGGGGGTATTTCGGGTATTTATTGCACCTAACACCGTTGAACCTAAGCAAACCTTTAAATTTTAATCATCCTTGACACCTCCTTTTTTACTTAACATTAAATACGTTTTCTTACTTGGGGGTATTTCGGTGACTTTTCCAAAGATCTCCTGCTTCAGTTAACCTGCATTTCCCACATCTGTAACTTTCCTCTGGGCTATCGCCAGCGTGTGGACGCAAGCGTGTCTGGTCTGGGGCCCCGAGCGGCTAGACCCAACATACAGGAAGCGAGCGTAGCACTTCTGCTGCAGACCAGACTCAGGGAGGCTCGCCAGATCAATCAATCTCTAGCGGCTAGAGTTGAGTCTCTGGAAGCCATACCGTTCGACGCCTCTTGTGGAATAGACTCGAGCCAGCATGCGCAGAACATGATCAGGGTAAACGCAAGGTTTCTTTTTGCATACTACCTCGTGTTAGTTACCTACCGTCTGTAATATTTTTCCAGGATGAATGCGTGGCCAATTTTACCTTATTAGTAGAAGTTGTCTTCCGCTTGCTGGTATGACATCGCACAAAGCTTTAGTTTTCTCAGCTTCCATTACTCTGTATTGTAACCGAAAGACCGGCATGTTTTGCATTGCTCTTCACTTTGCTCCGATGTAAATCTACCGAGTTCACTTACTTATCACGGCCCCATGAAACTTTCCGCTTTGAAATTTTAGAAAAATATTTAATTAATTTTTTATTTTCCTACAGAAGATTTTGTCTTATTTCAGGGTTCATTATGTTGAATTAAAAATATTTATGAACGTGTTGACTTAAATTTTTTTTTACTTTCTACAATTCTGGCCTAACATTCTTGATATTCCGGTTCTTTGTCTATTCTACGACTTGATAAACGCTTTTTCGTTTTTCTCTAACTGTTGTAAATATAAGTTACCATCCATTTATCCGCTTGAAGAAACCTCAGCTTAGAGACTAAAATTCCTGCCTACAGATTCTTGGTCCGCTACGTATCACTTTTGTTTTTCATTGCTGAAATTGAAAGTGAACGTAATTTTTAACCAATGTGCAAATTTATTGTTACTACCTCTGCCATCGTTGCAAATCCGCTAATGTTAGGAATCATTCTTCTGCTATGTTGCGATAGTTGTAGAAGTTATAGAATTTATCAGCACTCTATTTTCAGCAAATATTTCTAGCATTCCAGCAAATATTCATATTCCATTTGATTCAGTTATATCTTTTCGGGATGTGTACCATTTTTCAGACATACCCGTTGTGTTGAGGTTATTTCCACTTTTGTTCAGGCTTAGATGAGAACAATACTGAAACATGACCTATCGCACCTCTTGTATTCTGAATTAAAAGATATATTCTACGGGCCCTGATTTTGATGAGCACAATACTTGAACATTAAACATGACCTATCGTACGTCTTGTATTTTGAATTAAAAAAAAAAGATATTCTTCGGACCCTGATGTATTGTGTTGTGGTGCTGGCACAGCTGCAGGAGCTGGAGATGCAGGTGGCCAAGCTGCTGAAGGACAACCAGAGCCTCAGGACAGCCGTCGCACAGGCCGCGCCTGCAGGCAGCGCCGTTCACGAGTGCATAAGTGAGTACTGGAGCATGCGACGCGGCCCAGATAAAAATCTTTATTATATTATCATGATTATGAATCATCTTGGTAGCAGTTCTCAAGCTATGTAGAAATAATTGTCATTTGAGCATGCTACGCGACGCTGATCTAAATCTCTATAGGATTGTCATGATTATGAATCATCTTAGTAGCAGTTATCAAGCTATGTAGTAGTAATTGTCATTTTATTCAGGACAGATCAAGCATAATTACAATTGAGTGCTCATGCAGCTATTCTCCTTCAAGTTTTTTTTTTGTACCGATGTCTTGTCACACAGGAGATTTCTATCTCGTGCCGATTTTTTTAGTAGGTTTTGGAAATTTTAATTTTGTAACTTGCCTCGAAGACTCAGATTTAGTTTATATTGCTGCTCTGATACGCCTCGTTTACGTGACTGCGAATCATTTGCGAGTAATTTGAAGCTGCATAACTAACCTACTTATGCACTCGTCAAATGAGGCGCTATTGATCCCAGCCTTATTTATATGGAGGAGACTAAGTTTCACTACGTAGCAGCCGTCGCTGTATGAGGTCATGCACACGCAGGCTTGATCGCATCTGCTCGACTTACCGTGCGTGTCAACAAAATCTCTGCATCATTTATCTGTGGAATTAATTGTGCTCTCATTGTTATTTGCATTCTTTATAACTACGTGGAGTTTTACGTTACTCTTTTTGAATATGAGAACGCTAGTTTTTTTAACGCTGAGAATGAGTTTGCTAAATATACAATATGGAAAACAATCAAACTGTTGAACCTAATTTGTGCAGTATTTACTGCTTTATTATTAAAACACAGTTGACTTTTAATATCCTCTTTCCATTAACTCACCTTTTGTTCTGAAGAGAATGTCATGTTCGTCACGTGCGCGTGTTGCAAGACGTCAGTTATCGCCTTGATAATACGTCAATGATGCTGAAACAGCGTTCAGTGTCGTAAAACGTGTCCTGACGGATGTGAGGCATAGCAATTCTGATGTCTTGCCATGCCATTGGCCTCACTTCAAGTTGCTTATTGTTTGTGACTATTTAAATTGGCCAAACATTTTGGCTTTCCAAGTCAAAATGTTCCAAAAAGATATCTTACGAACAGTTCAATGTGATGGTATTCAACGATCCTTATATTCGATGTATAAACATTTTTTGCATTGTTACATCCGGATTTTCATCTCCCGGGATTGAACTATATAAAAGTGATGGTTTTGTTCATTGCTAACGCTTGTGTACCGCACTATTGCTGCTGGCTTCAGAGCTTAAAAGCAATTTCTCTGCTACCTCGGTACGGCGCCTTCCAAGCCACACTGTGAAGCTCGTGTAATCAGAATTTGTAACGTCAGAATAGACGAAGCGATGGTGTTACTCAAGCTCGGCTGGCCGATGCAACTTAAAAATTGCGCTCCGATTTTGTGTAGTAGTCTCTTCTGGGTCATACATATAACCAGATATAAATAAAGGGGAAAAACGATCCATGAGAATCATCTCGATAGTTGGAGAATTGTAGACGACTTTTTAAATTTATCAATTATCTTGACATTTTCGATATTTATTTCGGATAAGGATTTGTTTGCGCTCGATTAATTCAGGGATTTGGAGACTCGAACGTGCTTTTTATAGACCTAAGCTTTCCCGTGGCGACAAAAATGATAGTAATGCAGCTCGGAGTCCGTGTAAGCGCGAAAATCCGTCTCTTTAGTGGCGGATGCCGCAAACGCTTGCGGGTCGGCGCTTTCCAACAGCCTCCGCCCACCTCAGTTCTGCTTCATCTCGCGAATGTTCTCTCTCTCTCTCTCTCTCCGTCCACTTTTCTTCGCTACTGCGTCATGTTGATTCAGCGATGTGGTCAACCGAAATTTAAAATATTTCAGTAATTCGGTATACGATCAGACTTCTTTTCTTATAACCAGAATTCCTAACATGGACACTGATATTACGTACCTACTCAAACTCGCCTTCGATCGAATCAGGTGCCTGGATTAAAATCTAAAAAAAATTGAAACATCATATTTGTTCACGCCGAAATTTTGTCCCTTTGTAGCCGACGAACGTCCGCATGTAATCTGCCGTGAGTTTTTTCGCTAAAAAACACATTGATTAACCATTGATTTCGCTGTGCAACACAAGCGTTACACGTGTATTGCTACATTCTTAGGCAGAATGTGCAGTGCGAACTGGCGTTGAATACGTTCACATTTTTGGCGTCCGTTAGTGCCGCACTGTTGCTACACGACGCATACTTTGCGGTTGCTGGAGCTGCTAGCAGATGACCACCAGCACGGCGGCACTCCGCGAGTTCGTAACACGTGAGCACCGTCAGTTGCGCCGCGGCTGTGGCGCTAGTTGGTCACGTGGTTGTCGCGCACAACTTGTCGGTGCATCGCTTTCAGTTAGAAGTGCGGTCCGGACGATTGCTCTGTACATCGTTGAATTTTTTATCTTCGTCTCATTACAACGACAAGAGTGTGTATTATTATCAGTGGAATAATCTTTGAAAGAGACTTGACAATAGAACTGTTTCGAAATTTTTCATATTATCATATGAAAATGCTGTCCGTGACAAAGGATGTAGGTAGCAACGAAAATGTGCACATGACCAGTGAAAATTTACAAATGACGTGCGTTTTCATCTCCAATTTATTAAATCAACACAATTTAATATTCGGGAGCCCTTTATCGTTGGCCTTGGATTATATGTACTTTCTATTTTCATTCATTCAGTTTAATTTAACCTGGCTAAACCATGCTGTTTTACTTCTACGTGCGTTGGGCAGTCCGTGAATTCATCGGAGAGAGCTCACGATTACTAGCATTAAAGCGATTATCATATCGATGACAAGCATGAATTTTCCAATTCTGCAGCTGCTCTTCTTCTAAACAGTTTTAGTTTGTGTCAAGTGTGGGAGCGTGGTACGGTATGTAATAAAAGCTGTGGTCATGTGGATATGCTCCACTTGCCATGATGATGCGTGTGCCTGCTTTTCTATTGTGCTTCTCAATTACTTCACACTCTTACTGGTAACATTCTTAAGCGTTCTACCTTTGATTAGTAACATTCTTAAGCGTTCTACCTTTGATAATAATCAGTACTTGGCCGTATTATCATAAACCTTACAAATCTTATTAATGCTATTTTATGTTTTGATTGGACAGTTCCGCAAGGAAAGTGTTTCAGTATGTTGCATATTTGATCTGTGGCTGCGGTTGTAAACGTTGAAATCCATTGGAATCCAACAGTTCTCGTTACACTCTTTGAAGTGCGAGTTAATCTGTAAGGGTCACATTCTTCCATTGGCTAGTTGTCGAATTCCGGAATAATAGCTTGAGTTGATGCAAGGCTGAGTTTGTCCGCATTATTACGTGTGGTGAGTGGCGCGCTAACTGCATGCGGAGGACAGAAGTAGAGCTCCGGGTGACCGCAGCCCATACAGAGAAAGCAGCTGCATGCCTGCCTGTCACGGACGCTTCTCCAGCGTGCTGTCAATGCTGCTCTACGACACACCTAAATATGGAATATCAGCGTGAAGTTTAAAGTCTAAGTGAATTTTTTTATCTAGATTATATATCAGAATGCGTTATTGTGGGTTATTTTTAAAAGACAGAATCGTCGTTCAAAATGCCACTGTTAACTCGTTGCGACATGAAAATCTGAAAGTATCATTAAATCATAGCATTAAAGTTAGAGGACTACGTGAAAAGTTTGATCGAGAAAATGTTTCTAAGTGCTTGATTGTGGGTGATTTCTAAAAGATGACATCGTCTCGTTCCTATATGAGAACGGTTTCAGTGCTACCATACATACTCTTGTATGCTCCGAGACTCGCTTTTTAAATGTTTAAATACAATGATAATAACTAATTTTTTAATCAGTCAACTCCAAGTTTCCTTGATTTCAATCTCACATTTTTTATCTGAACAACAAATAAATAGGATAATCATGAGGTACTAATTCACTTACAAGTTTTTACTGAAATTAATGTTTAGGCCGAACTGATTTTTTGTGCATTTAAATATGCAGCTATTTTTGTATGAGCTGTTGGTACACTTTGACGAAGATGCATGGAAGACACGCGTGACTGCGTGTTGCTCTTATTTAGTTTTTTTTTTCTTGCGGCGTCGGCCGGATGCTAGAAAATGAATCGACAGGAGCGTTTGATGAAGCCATATGTTCGCGCACGCATCTGAAAGCTCTGCCTAGTAAACAACCGTTGAAGCTCCCTCTTCGTATAGTGTTTGTTCAATCACTGCACGATACTCCCGATTATTTAACACATGCTGCGTTCCCTGCCAATTTTAATTGCATAACTACCAAATGTTTGAAACCCCAGAAACTCGTTTATTTAAATATTGCCAGGTTTCTAAATTTTGGCATAGTTGAAATTTAGTTGCAAAATAATTCGTAAAGTTAGACAATTTTGTTTCGTGGTATCGGTAAGACGTCGTGGTGTAGACGTTTTCAATATCGTTCTTTGGCATAATATTTCATCTATTACGCGTCGTCAAATAGGTTGAAATTAAACTATTAATATTACTTACGAAGATATTGCAGATTTTTTATTAAATTTAATGCTTTAAATGTTCAAAAAAATACTTTTTTTTTGTTTTAGAGTGTGAATGTCCGTCAATTCTGGACTTTACGAAACCTTGTTGTGCTTCAGTTCTTCGAAGGCAATTGGTTAATGTAGCCAAATGGTGTATTGTGCTGTGCCTAAAAGAGTATATGGTCAGTGATATTGACCTGAATGTGAGCAGTTAAGTTTCTCCTATGGACAGGAGAGGACTTCTAGAAACCTAACCATGGACCCTGACAGAGATTTGTACGAGAAGATTCTTCGTGAGAGGAAAGAAGTGTGTGGCTTGGACCCGAATAAATCCAATTTTGGAGTACGATATGAAAAATTCTTCTCTAATTGCTCGGAGGATTCGTCGCGTGACAGCAAGGACTCGAGTTTATTCATTGAAGACTTGAGACCGTCATCAGCAACATTTATGTATGGGTCACGGTCTCCTAGTGCCTCGTTTAGTGAGAGTCGCATCAAATTTAAACAGCCAGTTTGTGAAATACTGCCAAAATGTCACAATAGTACTCGTTTCTCTGCTCATTTCATTCGACCTGTCAATGGGAACGCTAAATTCGAAGTATTGCCAGACGTCATAGTGCCATCTATTGATTGCACATCTCCTGGTCGGTCACTTATGAGTTACAGAACGCCTCTCGTCGATTATATATCAACGGACACTGACAAACTCGTAGCCATCCGAAGCGATGAATCTTGCACGTCTGAATTTATTGACTCGTCTGTTGATCTTAATAGATTTAATAGTTTAAATGTCCAGGAAAAATGGCGAACTAGTGACTCCATTTGTTGCTTTCAAGATGCTCCTTCCTCTGATTGTTTGCAGTCGTATCGTGGAAACTATTACGTTTTCATGAACAATACGTATGCTAATTTCTTACATGCTATAGACGCGAGCGATGATGCTTCTCTTCATTTTCTTGATGCCATTCATAGAGACGTTGCACAAGATTTGAGCCTCATGAGTGGCGGAATCTTGACCGCTGAACTTTTTTCATCCCTTGCTCCCAAAACTGTTGCTCCTACAGCTTCTACAAAAAGCACCAGCCCGAGTTTATTTAGTTCATCTGATGCCAGAACCGTAAGCAATTCAACAATTTTTACTTCTAGCCCGGAGTCGGTTAATGTATGTTCCGTGAACCGGAATGCCGACGCAGCATCTAGCTCTCAGTTGAGGTCCTGCGACGAATCTTGTACTTCTACTCCATGCGAATCAACCATTTCCACCCCAACACTAGCTGCTCAGTCACTCGACATCAACAACTGCGTAGATATCGATGCCGTAGACGAGAATTTACTGCATTTTTCTGAGTCGTTGCCTGCATCTTCCCTTCGGTCTTGCAGCCTTTCTTTCTCCTCTTCTTCAAACGAGTCGAACAATTGTGAAAAAGAAATGATTTCTACCTTGAATTCTGAGGTAGCAGATGTAGTCATTTCCAACGAACGAAACCTGTCCCAAATTGGCCATAGAGAATCGATTTTTAGCCATGCGCCTCGTTCATGTTTCGGATGTACGTCGAATCTTTTTAAATCGTCTGATGTGAAAAGGGAAGTTATTTTTATTCCAAAGATTAATGAAACTAAAGCTCCATTTATTCCAATGGACGGCAGCTCCACATCGTCCATTATTCCGACTGGACTGCTCCTGCGCCGTGATGTTCACGAGTCCTTTTCTAACTCCTGCCGCCAAACATCACTAGATGATTGTCCTAAACAATCCCCGGTGGAAAGTATGAGACTTGGCAAACATTGTTCAAGTTATGCCGCGAACCAATCTGAAACTTCCATTGAGTTTGATCAGTTGCGAGATGAATCATCTTCCTCACAGTACTCGGCCGACGTGCCCTCTCATCCGACCACAGACGAAGAAAACGAGCCATTGGTCTTCTCAAGATTCGAGGGAAATCGTATTACCTGTTCTGAAGATGTGCCCTCCGACGTTAACAAGAAGAGCTTCAAAAATATTTTTCCCGATTCACAGAAACGCCAGAGTCCTAAACCCTGTAATGAGCATTTATTTTCAAACACTCGTGAACCGCATGTGTTGTCTGACTCGCATGCATCATATGGAACAAATAGAAGCGAGGATCCTCAGAATCCTCGAGGGAAAGGATCTTCAACCAAAAAAATGCCATATTGTTGTACGGTAGCCACCATGCAGCTCATTTTGCAACTGCAATCCACTTTGCGAGGTACATCTTGTGATAATAATTCTACATTATTTTGCAGAAGGTTCCATAACACATTTACCGAGTATATAATTCGGTTTTATCTTTCAGCGTTAAAAACTGAGTCTGCGATATTCTCGAGAATTCATGGTATTGTTTGCCATAGCATTAAAGTAATCGTCAATACACGAAGAGTATAATTGTGTTCTATTTCTTGTGTTTACCTGGGTCTTCTCTCATCCGCTCACTGAGCCAATAAAGTGGCCGCAGCGATCGCACGTCCGCTTGTTTTCCTCATATCACCCTTGAGTGAATTTAGCTACACCCATCTAATTGTCACGATTAGATACAGCTACGAAGCTGCTTCTACAGTTATGCGATTACTCATTGCGCGTCAAAATTGTTATTTTTCTACGAATTTGTAATTTTCTTATTGTTTTAAAACCCATAGCTACTCTGCAAAAGATAATTACATGAAGTGCGTTGCGGTTGCTGTACGATTCGTTCAGAGCACGGTCCTTCCATCAGTGCCTTGCAAGGGTCTTATCATTGCCAAAATGATTGATATTCCGCTAGCACGTATTTCGATCTTCAAATAGGTGGAAGGATAGTATTTTTAACGATAGAAATTTACATGTTTTTGTCCGAATACGGCATTTCTTTAAGAAAAATTTGCAGTACGCTATGCATTTTTTGGGTTAAAGTATAAGCCATTTATTGCACTTATGAATCTAGATTTTACAATGCTGTTATTGCTACTAACTGCTTGTTTGTTTTGCGCCACAGAACAGTTCACGGTGCTGCAGGATGAGCTGGAGAGACGACGGGAGGAATGCATGCACCTGCGCACGGTGCTGGCCACCAGGGCGACTGAGCTGCGCACGCTGTCTTCGCAGTCGTACGAGGCGAACCCCGACCTCCTTAACGAGGATGGCGAGCTCGCCGTCGCCTACCAGACTCAGAAACGCGTCAACAAGTCAGTCGTGGTACTCGTGGTATCAGCAAGTCAGTCGTAGTATTGTGGTATCAGCAAGTCAGTCGTAGTATTCGTGGTTTCAGCTAGTCAGTCGTAGTATTCGTGGTATCAGCAAGTCAGTCGTGGTATTCGTGGTATCAACAAGTCAGTCGGAGTGTAAGTCGTGTTAACAAGTCATTTATGGGTTCATTCGTGTTAACAAGTCAATCGTACTATCGGAAGTGTTGAAGTAGTGCTCCTTCTGTTTTCAAGCATAGAGGGGTTAGTTCGTTTTGTTATCTCTTGCGGTAGCATGAGTTAACAAAACCAATCAGTTTTGATGAACAAAGAAGTTAGCAGAAACCGATCAATTAACAAGTTTGAACCAACCTCCGCTTAATGTATATCAGAGAGTATAATTTCTTCCTCATAATTTGTTTTCCACTCCATCATAGAGACGGAATTCTGAAGAATTTATTGTGTTGGTGCAGGCAGCTGACCGAGGAGCTGACAGTGGAGCGGCAGCGCGGTAAGGAGAGCGACGCGCGGCTCAGGGCTGAGGTCGAGCGGCTCAAGAAGGAGAACGCGAGACAACAAAAAGTTATCACCTCCGCTATGTTGATGCCAGGTCAGCATCAGGCTCTTATCTGTCCTAAACGCTGCTGTTTTATTTCAGTAAGATGAATTAGATATTTTTTATTGTGCTCTGGATTGTTTATCACCTCCGCCATGTTGATGCCAGGTCAGCATCAGGCTCTTTCTCTTATCTACCCTCAAAGATTTTTTTATTTTTTCAGGATGAAATATTTTCCTCTTTTTGTCTCATTTATGGCTCATATTTCTAGCGCTTTTTCCAATTTATTAATTCCAATTTATAAAAATCGCCATTTTTCTCGGTCTGAAAGCGGATCATCTCGTGGATCAAATTTTATTCTCTGATGAAGCTTTAAGGTTAATTATTCAAATTTGCCTGACGAGTTTGCATCAGATGCACGACTTGATTTTCTCGTGTCCTCAGCAGACGGCGAAGGCGGCGTGAACGGCGCACCGCGCGTCGCTTCAGGCGTCAGCGACATGCTCCTCGAGAGCGAAGTGATGCGCCTTATTGATGAGAACGTGGTGAGTGATGCGCCTTATTGATGAGAACGTGGTGAGTGATGCGCCTACATGTGTGTAAACATAAACAAGTGATTATTTTCAATATGGTAATATAATTTTAGGAACTGTTACTGTGTTGATAGCTTTGTAAACATGATTTAGCATATTACCAAATAATTCTTTGAAGGTTCGTTCATTAAGTAAATAACATGAAATTTTCAATCTAAACTCTATTGAATGTTAGTTACTCTGGCAACGTGAAATTTGCGTTACAAATACCGTAATGAACGTTCGCAGCCATTCGTGTTAGTATATGCTGAAAGAGCTTGCATTCAAAATTGGAGGCGATTTGGTCTTTCAAAGTCACCGCTGTAGAGCACAACAATTAATATTCTCGTATTTTATGGCGGCGTCAGGAGCTGCAATCTCAAGTGGACAGTTTGACGGCAGAACTTAAGCAGTCCAAAAACTACCTCAAAACCTATGCCAGAAAACTCAAAGAAGTTACGGGTGAGTCATAACAATAATAATAATAATAATATATAATATAACGTCATGCATCTTCCTAGCCTTTAATTTGTAAGATCAGGTGAGGATCACATCTTCTCAGTGTTTAACTTACGAGATTGGTGATCTGTCTTGTTTTTCCCAGTGCTATGAGATCGCGTGCTCTCACTTCTTTCCTGTTTTTAAATTTTGAGATCACGCAATAGTTCATTCCTTCTTCCTATCTCATAAATTGAAAACTTACTAGTGTTGACTCATTGCGATCGGGTGTTATTTAGCCATATTAGCCTTTGAATAATTTTATCGGGTCCCCTCGATTTCCCAGTGAGTAGCAGTGTTTAATTCATGGGATCGCGCGATCTTTGATCTTTCTCATGATCAGTGCATGAGATCGGGTGTTGTCCTGACCACTTGTTTCATTTGTCTTACATCTATTATACCGGCACTGTCTGAACCTGTCTCTTCTTTAAATAATTCATTGTAGTTCGAACTCTCGATCATAGGTATTCGAATTTACTTCACCAAATATATCGTACATTATTCCCCGATTCTTTGTTAGCATTGTCTCGAAGAATAGAATATTTTGCCTATTAACTTTCTGGTTCCCTATTCTATTGTTACCTCAGTGTAATCTATCATACAAGGTAGTTACTTATTTACTACACGTAGCACCCGGTTGCCCCAGCCACGCGCCTATCGCTTTTACGTGGGAAACGCTGAACAAGAGCCGCCTGCATAAACAGTTATCTCTCTTATCAGCGACGAGAGTCGCTCGATGATAACGCATCGACGTACCTACTCCCCCCGACTACGGTCGTCAAAAATTCACTGTTCAGTGACGTTTCTATTGTGGTTTGTACATGCCTTCTTCGCTTCCCGCTCGACTACCACAATATCATCTCTGTCAACCCTCTTCCCTATGGTCCGAGAGAGATTTGTTATTTCATTGGTTTTTTGTACTAAATGAATCCCTGACAGATATTCAGAGTGCTTGCAATCTGTTAAAATGCGTCTTTCCGTCGCCAGCGCGGATAACTAAACCATATTTCTAAACCATAATATCTTCCATATTTTTCTTTTGAGTTCTATGTTACGTACTCAGTATAAATAATTTAAATTGGGGTGTGTTAGTGAAATGAGTTCCTATTACGTTTACAGCGCATTTTTGTGTTCTAACTCGGGTGTGTGACTGCAGAACTGTTAATTACCTCAGAAATGAGCATCGAGTGCCGTGAACTACTTCTTTTCTGCAGCTTTTAAAATAAAAACCTGACTAAAATATTCAAGTAGGTATGGTTCATGCAGTCAATACGCTTTTGATATCATGCTGCTGGAAGGATACTTTTTACTTGATAATCTTATAATGGCTGAAGATCAAAGTGGAACAGTGTCATTTCCGCCACATTTGCGAGAACTTTTCGCTCGTTTATTCTTCATCATCCGCTCATTTGGTGATGTGTTACTCTATCATAGTTACTGCTTCATTTTATGATGCACTGTTGTTCCTAATGACCTCAATGGACAGTCCATGTTAATTTTATTATAGGTTGTGCCTTCCTCTTATGTTCTATAATCAATGCCGATGTCTACATTTCATTTCCTTATCGCGTGCTCCCAGATACACTTCATTAACTCATTTCTTTTGATATGCTACCTGAAGCACCTGCCTTCGTGCAGACCAAAATAAAAACTTACTGTAATTTTTTATTAACTTCGTTGATGACCACTCGAAACCTGCTGAAGAACTTGCAACACGCAAACAATTAGGGTTGTTGGGAGTGCCATTTGGTATAATTATAATCGTCGTAGTCTCCATAGCTTTTCTTCCAAATTAGTTATTACCATGTTGAAATTTTACAATTATAGTTTAGAATAGAAGATTGCCACATGGCTCTAATTATCGTTTCCTGAACTTGATTCTGTAGCCTATCATGGAACACTTCTGAAGTCCTGACCACTTGTTTCATTTGTCTTACATCTATTATACCGGCACTGTCTGAACCTGTCTCTTCTTTGAATAATTCATTGTAGTTCGAACTCTCGATCATAGGTATTCGAATTTACTTCACCAAATATATCGTACATTATTCCCCGATTCTTTATTAGCATTGTCTCTAAGAATAGAATATTTTGCCTATTAACTTTCTGGTTCCCTATTCTATTGTTACCTCAGTGTAATCTATCATACAAGGTAGTTACTTATTTACTACACGTAGCACCCGGTTGCCCCAGCCACGCGCCTATCGCTTTTACGTGGGAAACGCTGAACAAGAGCCGCCTGCATAAACAGTTATCTCTCTTATCAGCGACGAGAGTCGCTCGATGATAACGCATCGACGTACCTACTCCCCCCGACTACGGTCGTCAAAAATTC
This sequence comes from Hyalella azteca, assembly GCF_000764305.2. Classification (NCBI taxonomy): domain Eukaryota; kingdom Metazoa; phylum Arthropoda; class Malacostraca; order Amphipoda; family Hyalellidae; genus Hyalella; species Hyalella azteca. The sequence continues at coordinate 49,096 of NW_025946613.1, forward strand.
ACTGTTCAGTGACGTTTCTATTGTGGCTTGTACATGCCTTCTTCGCTTCCCGCTCGACTACCACAATATTAACTCTGTCAACCCTCTTCCCTATGGTCCGAGAGAGATTTGTTATTTCATTGGTTTTTTGTACTAAATGAATCCCTGACAGATATTCAGAGTGCTTGCAATCTGTTAAAATGCGTCTTTCCGTCGCCAGCGCGGATAACTAAACCATATTTCTAAACCATAATATCTTCCATATTTTTCTTTTGAGTTCTATGTTACGTACTCAGTATAAATAATTTAAATTGGGGTGTGTTAGTGAAATGAGTTCCTATTACGTTTACAGCGCATTTTTGTGTTCTAACTCGGGTGTGTGACTGCAGAACTGTTAATTACCTCAGAAATGAGCATCGAGTGCCGTGAACTACTTCTTTTCTGCAGCTTTTAAAATAAAAACCTGACTAAAATATTCAAGTAGGTATGGTTCATGCAGTCAATACGCTTTTGATATCATGCTGCTGGAAGGATACTTTTTACTTGATAATCTTATAATGGCTGAAGATCAAAGTGGAACAGTGTCATTTCCGCCACATTTGCGAGAACTTTTCGCTCGTTTATTCTTAATCATCCGCTCATTTGGTGATGTGTTACTCTATCATAGTTACTGCTTCATTTTATGATGCACTGTTGTTCCTAATGACCTCAATGGACAGTCCATGTTAATTTTATTATAGGTTGTGCCTGCCTCTTATGTTCTACTATCGATGCCTATGTCTACATTTCATTTCATTATCGCGTGCTCCCAGATACACTTCATTAACTCATTTCTCTTGATGCGCTACCCGAAGCACCTGCCTTCTGCAAACCAAAATAAAAACTTACTGTAATTTTTTATTAACTTCGTTGATGACCACTCGAAACCTGCAGAAGAACTTGCAACACGCGAACAATTAGGGTTGTTGGGAGTGCCATTTGGTATAATTATAATCGTCGTAGTCTCCATAGCTTTTCTTCCAAATTAGTTATTACCATGTTGAAATTTTACAATTATAGTTTAGAATAGAAGATTGCCACATGGCTCTAATTATCGTTTCCTGAACTTGATTCTGTAGCCTATCATGGAACACTTCTGACGCGTGTCTGTGTTCGTCAGAAGTCCTATGGGATTTTGTGCTCCTAGGGGGGATTGTTCCTGAGCGCCTCGTCGCTGAGCTCGCGGTGTCTGACTGCAGGTCTTAGATGTGGAGTTTAGTTATTATGTAGGTAGGATTCCTTACATTAAGTTATTATGTAGGTAGGATTCCTTACATGGAGTTATTATGTAGGTAGGATTCCTTACATTTCCCTTCTCTGTCTCTCTCGTACGGGCGGCCGAACTCCCGTGTAAGCGACCTCTTGTTCGAGTGTCTTAGTTTCTGTTGCTTTTTACCTGTCCCTCCGTGTCACTTCGTCTCTTTGAGATGCTAACGCCGATTCTTTCTTGATAGCTTCAGCGGGCTGGACAATTAAAAACGTTCCGCCCCTTGTGGGTGATGAACGATTTTTTATGTTAACAAATTTCAATACTTGAAATTTTCCACCTCGTTGGTGATATTCCTCTTGACTTTCGGTGCGAGATAGCTAAATAGCTGAAGCGCTGGTAAACATGTGGCAACTAAACTAACCAACTAACTTGATTCTGTAGTTCCATTTTGATGCTAGTGACCACTGTGTTTCAGCTTGTGTCTCGCACAAATTAATAAGGGGGCAGAGATGCATGTTACCTCCTGTCAGCTCCTAGTCTAGGTTTTTTAGATTTATGATCACTTCACTTAAGTGTATTTTTTAAATTACCCAAAAATGTTATTTTTTAATTGAGTGCTGCAGCCAGCAGCAGATATTATTTTGTAGAACTTTTAGTTCAGTGACGACAGTCTTAATTTAGAACTTGCCGGCATCTAACCGAAAAGACTCGGCGACGTTCACTGATCGTGTGTGAGCTACCCGACAATTAACTGCATTACCTGATCATGTTCTATGGTTCAAAGTGTATCGCCATTTTGGCGCTACACTTGCCTATGACTATCGAATTTCGCTGGTCCGTTGTGAGGTTTTCGTTTTATATTCATCGGCAATCGCGTTAATTGTTTAGTCGTGCCCCGCTCTAAAAATACCCGCAGCCAAGCTTGCCAAGAGAAAAATTTACGATCAAATCTTTTGAAATGATTTGGTTTTAATTCTACTAAATAAGCTATTTTTAATATGAGCTAAGCTTTCCCTACGCTTTATCGTTTGCAATTAAAGTTTTTTTTTGTCCCTATCTGTTTTCTGTGTGAGTTCACGCAAGAATGAATATGGCTCGCAGTATACGAGCCCATCACGGGTCTTTGTGTCATAAGACCTGTGGGCTGCCGTGAGCACAAACTCAGCGTCCGGACTCAGGACGAAGTCAAGCTTCGCTCGTTGTCATTGTCATTTGTTTTGTTAGTCTCCGAGACTCCGACTCTCCGTCAGTGTTGATTGTGCGGTCATGATGTGAGGAGTGTGCTGTTCTCCAACGCGGCCAGATTTGACGCAACGGCCAATGCGCTTGGTTTTTATGGTGAAGAGTTAAGGCTTCTCAGACGCATTTGAGAGACAATTCTCACTGGTCCTTTATTGATTTTAAGACAATTAGAGGATTAACTGGAAATAATGCACCGGAAAGTTATCGAGAAATATTTGCCTCCATCCATTTGAATCCATTGCCTCATGGATTCAAAGTAATAATTCCAATTGATTGCAGACTGTTTGTTGTGGTTTAGTTTTTCGATGATCATGAAAGTGCACACATTCGTTGGAAAAAAGAAAAAACTTCTGCAAAGCTCACCCAAGAACAACCAACCGTTCACGATTTCCTAGACGTCTCAAGTTCAGTATTTGAATTTTATTGCATTCAGGCTCAGGCCAGCCACCTGACATCCATATAAATCATGTTGAATAGAATAATCCTAAACTCGATCGTCCTGAATGTGTTATGGACCTGGATCACGCGGTGACCTGGCAGATGCCATTAAAATTTAATGGAGATGGAATCCCTTCTCGGTAATAGGCTTGATTCGCGTGTATGAGACAATCAACGGAGCATTTGTTGCACGCCATCTTAAACATCGAGCTTCCATTAATCTAGGCAGAGCGTCCTACACTGAGTCGGCAAACATAACCATAACCAATTAAGTGGACTAGAACAACGACGTCATTAATGCTATTAGACTTTGTTGTTCTGCTGCTAGAACAGTAACAAGAGTTTAATTGATACAATTTCAAGCGATTTCAAGACTCGATAGGGGGAAAAATAAAATCAAAAGGCATATTATATTTTTAATGTTAAGGAAGAATCGTTAAATTTGTTTGCGAATTCAAGTGGAAGATCACATAGAGGAAGTGAAGCTCGCAGTATGCCTCCGTCGGTGAGCAAGTTGTTGTGGGGTAACATCTTCTCTCACGGCCACGCCAGCTCATCCTCCGCCAACACCGCAACGAGAGGAAACGATGCTCCGCCAGCCTCTACCGATAGTTCCTTGCCCCCACTATGCCTTCAGCCCTGCCTACATCACGTACCGGCCTGCGTGATACGTGACTCTTCGACATTTCTGCTTGACCGTCCTGTCTGCCGGAGCTGTCACGGACTCGTTTTAGCTACTTCTTTTCAAAACAATGCATCCTCTGATGAATCTTCATTGGGAACACCGGACCTCAGCAACAGCAACGTCAGGAAGGATTCATGTGACTCACAGGATTGCAATGCCGCTATAAATACTGAGATCCTTAAAGATAGTGAAATCCAAATGAAGGAACACAAGAATAATAATGCTGCTGGATTTACTGGTCGCTTTAAGTATCTATTTGATGGGTTTAAAAGCAAAGAAACCGGAAACCGTTCCGTGTTCACAGAAATTAGTTCAATCAGACAACCACGCGACAGTGACTTCTCAATAAACCGCAATCACGGAGGAAAACGCGATTGTTCTCCGTGTCGCTCGTTTGTGTTCGCAGCTGTGAGTGCTGCGCAGGGAGCCTCATGCTCCCTGTATGATGAGTACAGCATTGCCGCTGAAGGCAACACCCTGCGTAAAAAATGCGCTGTGTGCTCGTTTATTTTGTGCGCGGCCGTGGCTCGCGCTGCTGCTCAACATTGCTGCCATGCTGCTGCAGGTGCTCGCCCTGGTGACACTCATGCAGGTAATGAATGATTGCGAACTGTACACGCTTCTCATTCTTTAGAATTGTGCAGGTTTCTCGCATTTGCGAATTGTGCAGGTCTCTCACTTTTGCGAATTGTGCAGGTTTATCTCCCTTTTGGTATAGGATGGCAGAATTGGTTCGTTTGAAAAAGTTTAATTGAAGACAAGACCAGTATTAGTTATATTGATAGCGATTAATGGTCTCACTGTTCGAACAGCGAATCCTATTGAAGGAGCAATGAATGGTCTCGTGTGGTCAGTGTTGTGAGGAATTGACGATAGTTTTCGTAATATGTGAAGGCAGTGTAAGCTTAATGGGCATAAGAAATCTACGACTCATGCTGATTTTGTCTTATCTTGCTCTCTTTATTTATTCATTTTCGAGATGGAAAATTGTGATTCTTGTTTTGAAGGATCGTTTAGTTTTAGTTCCATTTGTTATTTTGATAATACATAACTCTGGAGCTATGCGATGGATGGTGACAGTTGTGTATGTAAAGCAACTATTTATCAACTCGTGATTTTGTACGTTTGTAAATAAGACCCTTTCACCGTGCGAAGCTTGCATTGTTTGCCGGCCAGCGCAATTTACTTATTATTTGACTTAAGATTTCACCAGAGCATGACCAAAATTTCTCGCCTCAATTTTAACGTGAATGATCATCAGTGATAGTTCTCAATCTCATTTCAAATTGTGATATTCCTGTCCGAAATTGGAAAAACCACACGTGATTATCTAAAGGGACTTATAACAATAACAAAACTTTGCTTCCATGTGCATTTCATAAAATTGTATGAAACTATATTGTTCATAAATGAAAAAATTTGAATTTTTTTTTTAATTGTTAGCCCAAATGTAACGCAAAAAGGTATATCGTTTGAATCAATACTTCAGAAGCCCTGTGGCTCGGGTTCAGGTGTGATGTTGCGGTGGCGCGTCAATCCTGTCTCAGTGCTGCTTGCTGTTCGCGGCGCCGGAAGTCGCTTGTTTAGCGAGCTCGTGTTGCGTGCGACCTCCGTGCCCTTCTTGAGCGGTCTCATCCACGGCCTTGTTTCCTGCAAAGAATGAAAGACCTCACGCTCATACGAAGTCTTCTAAGCTTGATATGTAGAATAAATGTGCTCATATGCATATATCTACTTTCTTTCACACATAAAACCATCTGAATGGCCCTTGGTCTCAACATCTTTTTTTGTGTGATGAAATAAACCTCTTTTTATTCTCTATTTACTTTTTCTGCATTAAGCCATTGATGTGCACTTATTGATTTCACGTTTGAGGGAATCTAGAGAAAATTACAAGCACCACTCGTCGTTTTTATTTGCTTTCCGTAATGATGCATCGCTGTGACGAGGGTTCTTGAGATGTAGAAATGATCCACGTGCGTCGTTTATCACAATAATTTTAACGCCATGAATATTCATCCATTGCGTGCTGAAGGCATAATTCAGGGACCAGTGTTTGTCAGTTATTTATTTGGTATTAACTGAACAACCATCGTTAACGTTCTATTTTGCAGAAAATAAATTATCCTTCTCTATGGTTTTGCTTCACGAGGAAGAGGTCCTGCCTAAGTTATTGTGTATGCGTTTTTCTCACAGAATTGGTAAAAGTTTTGTTCGATAGGTAGCTATATCTAAATTTTGCCCAAAATGGATATGCTCCCACTTGGATTTTATTCAGTCCAAGAAATTTTACGTGCCTCCGAGACGGAAAATTATAGACGAAACAGTTTGGAAGCTGTAAGTCGTTCTCGAGCTTCGTCAAACACTCGTCAGAGATCACATTCCATCAACCCTGATCTTACTTCGGATGTAGACACATATACAGTAACTACTACTCTGACACCTCCACCCATCGAAGACGCTGAAGAAAGTCCGCTGACTCCTACACCTTCTCCGAGCCCTTTCGCATCATCTTCCGTGCTGAAGAAAAGCCCTATATTTATTATAAGTGTTCTGCCCCAGACAACCTTACCAGCTCACGCGTTCCAACAACATCTGACCCCCCTATCTCCCCACCACTACCCTGCTGCGCCTCCACACTGGCCCATTCTCTCTCCCCCTCTTGGGCAATTTGCTCGTAATCTTTACCTCAAGAAATATACGCGCTCTAACTATAGTCATTTCAACACATATCTTCCTGTTGTATATAGTCAGGGAGTCAGTAGCATGAAGCTGCTCCGGCAAAAGTCCGGGGTACATCCGTGCATCGACAAACTGTGGCGTGACCTCAACCACGAGGACAACAACCGCAGGATGCGTGCGCAGAGTCTTGACTCGAGTGACGGCTCAGAGATTTTGACTCCTGACAATTTGGCTGGAAGCTTCTATGCCATTCCCTCGTCTTTGCTGGACGAAGGTACTGATACAAATTCAATTTCATCTGATTCTTCTGGTGAAACTATCGTCGGTTTGGAGCCGCATTGCATTGATCAGCAAAAAATTGTATATAGAAAAAATCGCCTTCACACTGACAATGATGATTCTAAATTGTGCGAGCTGCAGTATCATCTTGCTTATGAGCTCAGAGTGTCCACGTCTATATTGTACGGCCTGTCAGCTGAAGTGGTGTACGGCAGTATTATTTGTATTGGTTATTTTGGTGAGTGCTTATGTGATGAACCTCCACCACTTGTATCTTTTGATAACCTAAAGGCACCTGTCCCGATAAAGAAAAAAATTACCGTTGATACTCTCGAAGAAGAGAGCAAAGATGAAAAAACTGAGAGTAATCCTGATGTGGAAAAGAGCGTCTTACATTGTAATCAGAAAGATAGTGTGGAGTCATCTTCATTGGATGAAACAATCGATCACTTTACGTTGAAGGGGCAAAAATATGTCCCGGCTGAACCTCTACCATTTGATTTTGAAGTAGAAGAGCTGACAGCCGCCCGACTAGGGAATTTGCATCTTCAGCAACAAACTCAAGACATCTCGGCTTCTTTCCCCGAGAATGTAGATGTTCCCTCGTTGCCCAAGGCACAGTCATGTGACCAAATCAAGGACGAAACGCTAGCTAAACCGAAAGGTCTGAATTTTTTGCGATTCGTGTGTGGTTTATTTTATGATCTTTGTCCGAGCTTGGAAACGTTTTGTAACGACTTCGCTTCTGTGATGTACTCTACCGGCCTGACTGATGTATACAACATATAAATACAATTTCTCAGAAACAATTTTGTTTCTGATTGTTGCTTTTTGTAGATTGCGGTGCGATGCAACTGTGTGGGTGCAATGCTCGTTTGGATTTTAGATTTTGCTGGAGCAGGGTTTATTTTCCTTTACCTCTTTGCATTCTTAACCTCCAAGCTCTGTCTCGATTAATTTTTATATGTTTATGTTTATAGAGAGTGTTTGTAAGCTTCTGAATTTTTGGTGGAATTTCTAGGCGCAGTAATGAATGCATTGTAGCTTTGATCAGATTCAATATTCTAATTTTCTTGTTCGTTCGATTTGATACTGATAATGCAATAGCATGCAAATTTTCTTTCCTAAGATAATATTTTTGCTTCCGCGTTCGCTTTCGCCAGCGCTTCTCTTACGTGTTCTAATAATTATTTGTCCTATTTTATCTTGTGTAATTTCACCTCTCATTATGATTCCGAGAGATGGTTCGTATTCGTTCTGTTCTTTTTTACGTCTGACTCGCTTATTTCTATTCCCGTTGCAAAATATTCCAGATTTTGTGCCGTAGGTTCGCTTTCAACGCAAAAATTACTCTCACTCTTGTTACTTTTCACTGTGCTTACAGATTCAGTGTAAGCTTGTTTCAATAATATCCACAAAAATGAGGATATTATTACTGTTTTGTTGCTCATTGCAGGGGTGGAGAGTAGCGTGGAGCAGCTCGAAGCTCCGTCCGAGGGAGCGGACACGAGCAGCAGCAACAGCTCCTACCAACCTGCCATACGCAAGAAGGAGCGCGAATACATGGGCATGATGGAGTACGACAAGGCTGATGAAGCTTCCATTATCAAGATGCTTATATACGGTGAGCCTAAGACAATGCTTCTGTTTGAGAATAAATCAAATATTTTGATGGTTGAAATATTTGTGTAAATGTGAATTATTTAGAAGCCCAGTGAAAGATAAGGCCAAGCTTCCTCTATACGGTGTGTTTACATCTTCTACCTCATTAATACGGTGGAGCTGATGACTAATGGGAGTGATCTTATTAGCTACCTATAATGTAGTGAAGTAGTTCACCCGCCTGACTGGGTCGATTACTACTACAGAAGTTTGTGAAACGCGAAATGATTGCCTAAATAAATTATAAAGCATATGGCCCCTGTTACTAACTTGTTGATATGCTGATGAGTTTGTAAATATGAAAGTAATATTAACTGCGTAGCTACATGGACAAATTATTTCTAAAAATTGTGAGTTTGGCATATTTATAAGTGTTCGTGGCGTGGTCCCGAACACTTGAGGTAATTGCTGAGCTTTTGGCAGACCTGAAGCCGCGAGTGGCCGTGACGCTGCTGCCTGGACTACCTGCGTACATCCTCTTCATGTGCATCCGCCACACCGACCACATCGACGACGACGAGAAGGTAGACTCCTTCGAAAATATCCGAAAGTCGCTTCCTATTAGCTTGCTTTCATTTTATTTGTTCAACAGCGTAATCTCGGGCCAGTCGCTCCAAGTAACTTTGCTTCAATTTGATTACTGCTACCGCTTATTCTCGGGCCAGACGCTTCAAGTAACCACGCTTTAATTTCATTATTTATACAGCGTACTTAGAGAAATTATTGACAACTTAGAGAAATTATTGATGTTGCTAATTATGACTGCAGTTGAAGTCACTGTTTATTTTGTCCTTGATACCTGATGAATAAATTTAGAAATATGTTATTGATGTTATTATTAATAAGTTCACTGACGTATCTCTTGATGCTGCTAATGATGACGACAGGTGAAGTCACTGCTAAACCACACGAGGCTCGGCATCAAGCGCGTCATCAAGAAGAGGTGCCAGGACCTTGACTCGACGGTGCTGTGGCTGAGCAACACGCTCCGCCTGCTGCACAACCTCAAGCAGTACTCCGGCGACCAGGCGTTCCAGCAGGAGAATACGCCCAAGCAGAACGAACAGTCACTTAAAAACTTCGACCTTTCCGAGTACAGACAGGTAACTCTTTCTTTTACCTATAAAAAACTAACTCTCCAAGTACGGACAGGTAACTCATTATTCTACTTATTAAAAAGGTAACCTTTGCCTTTTCGATTTCAGAAAGGTAACTCATTATTCTACCATTGAAAAACATCGACCTTTCCTAGTACTGACTGGTAACTCATTATTCTACCTATTAAAAACATCGAACTTTCCGAGCACTGACAGTTGAATCATTAATCTTGATATTATGAACATCGAACTTCCCGAGGGCAGAAAGGCAAATCATTATTTTTCGTATCGGGTAACAATGGCTAAGTAACTGCAGCGTTTGTAAAAAGATCTCTAGCGTACAGAAAGATCAATAATTAGTCTGCTATTGTAGCTATTTCAAATATGTTTAACGTACGAATTTATTGTTTTTTAATATAATAAAAATGCATAAATAAAAATATAATCATATCAAAATTTCATGCGATTCTCATTTGGTGCAAAAAATTCATAGTGTTGGAAACTTACATAGCTAGTTTTCTCAGGAATTCATAAAATTAGAAGTATCACATTGTCGCACGTGTCTCACGAACTTCATTCGTCTTGCTTATCATGGCTTTTGTTGCAGACACTCTCTGACTTGGCGGTGTGGATTTATAACGGCGTCATCAAGCTCATGGAGGAGAGCATCCAGCCGTTGGTGGTGCCCAGTATCCTGGAAAACGAGGTCATGTCTGGCATATGTGTAGGCAAACCTGGCCCTGCTAAAGGTAATTATGAGCCTTGACTGTAAGGTGATGCGTGTCTCAGTGTCTCACATTTCTAACGTGACTGTTACCTAAAGTAGTAATACAGTAGTGTCTGATAACTGCCACTATTCGATCATGGAATTAAGTGCATGCTTGGCTGCGGCCTTTATAGCAACTTTGTATTTTATATATAGTTCTTTTTGGTACTATTTGTTACTAATTTCTTTTTTATAACCCATAATTTAAGGAAAAATTTATTGTACTTAGTCCGCTTTATTAGTCTGTAACAAAATTGTGTTTTGGTGAATGGTGTTTTCCGTTGGACTGGTAACCATAGATGAACGTCGTGCGTGCAAAACGTCAAATGCATAAATGCCTTGAATGATGGCGCTATATTGAAATATTTTATCCTAGAATACGGTATAGTTAAGAATAGGATAGTAATTTAAATATATTATTAGTATTAATTGTAAACTTTATGGTACAAGTCAATTTCTAAAGCCGAGCGATGATCTTTTTATCTTGAGGAGGTGCCAAGAACGGTGGCGTTGAAGAGTCCTCCCAGGAGCCGCAGAAGGCACTGGATCTGCTACTGAGTCAGCTGACGCTCTTCTACAGAACGCTGGCCACATTTGGCACTGATCCTGAACTGATCCTGCAGGTCTTCAGGCAGGTTAGTATCCCTCATACTTTCATGTGTAGTTATTACGTAAAAATATTTTCTGCCACATGCCTTGATTCAAAATGTACCTAGGTGAGAACTCCTAGGCTCACTAATTTACTTATGATGAGGTTTTTATTCCGTCTTTTTCTTTATTTTTCAACACATTTGGTAAATTTTCTGAATTCATAGTTATATTTTACTCTTTTTGTACGTTATACTACATGTTTCTTACATTTGCAGATATTTTACTTTATCTGCGCTGGTTCACTGAACAATCTACTGCTGCGGAAGGACATGTGCCACTGGTCTAAGGGCGTGCAGATCCGCTACAACCTCAGCCATCTGGAGCAGTGGACCAGAGACATGCAGCTGCCCGAGCTCGGTCAGGCCTGTTCTCTACTTCGCAATTAAACCAGAAACAAATTTTAACAGCTGAAACAATGTCTCTGTTTGTGTAGATCGTGAAAATCTTGAACCTCTATACACCGGATGAGTTCGAAGAGCGTATACCGGCCTCATTCATTCAGAAGATACAACAGCGACTGCTGAAGCGGCCTGCTGCTGATCAGGAACAGGTAATACATTTCATTAGTTTTTCTGTATTGATGTCACTCATTTGCTTGAATCGCTAATTCACTAGAAATTTGAAAGCTAAAAAAAAATGCTACGATAATTTATCAAGTTTTGTAGAAGACGTTTTCAATGAAGACATGTCAAATTTCCGTGGAATTTTCTTTGCTTTTAAACCACTTATTAGTCATCCTGTTGCACAGGAGCCTTCAATTTTAGTATTTGATAGTTTAAAATGTGATCAGGTATATTGTTTAATGTAATTTTACATATATTGTTTATTTTTATCAGACGTATTGTTGATAGTTTCGATACTATTAAATTCGAATCGAAACTGGAATCCGTTTATTTGCACAATCAACCCGTTTTCCTGAAAAGTTAAGTTCAACACGCGAGGATAATAAATACTTACTAGTTGTGAACATGTACATGTAGCTGACGTTTGATTTATTAAAGTTCTGTGTACTTATATATAGGAATCAAGTAATTGCTAGCTTCACGCCTGTTCTGTTTCAGGCGACGCTCATCATGAACACGAAGTTCATGTTCCCCGTACGCTTCCCCTTCAATCCGTCCAGTATTCGTCTCGAGGACATCGAACTTCCTGAAGTTCTCAACTTGACGATGCTTAGAAAAGTTTAAAGTGTCCTAAATTTTATATATTGCGCACGATTCGTTGAAATTGGCATGTAGGAAGATCCAAGAGTTATCTAACTTTATGCCTGGTATTAGAATCATATAAGACACTGTGTTAGTGTCTAAAATGATAATACAAGAGCTTAATAGCATATATTTTTTTGTGTGTCGTTTTCTGTGCGCTGCAGCTTGTAAGGTAGCATCAGGTTCCTGATCTGCTGCTGTTGGGAAGTGATGAGGCAGTGTCGGTGCTAGTCCAGAGTATTCCAATGATAGCTTAAATGGTAATTTATAGAGTTCTCCCATGCTGACTACGTTTTCTGTTGTACAGTTCATGACCAGCTTATAAACTTTATACGTTGTGTTTACAACTATCTTTTTGTACTTTAGCGTTTGCAGTGTTGAGTCCTACACTTCCTGCTTTAATGGCCGTGCTAGAGTTAACACATCCGTATTTCATTGACGAAAATAATGCATCTAGTGACGTATTAGCAACCTCGCAGGGAAATAGACTGACGCAATCCAGGCGTGAATTTTGTAAAAATTACAATTTGTTTCTCTTGTTATTTCGTTTAATCGTGACAGTGTAATTGACAAATGATGTTTTTTATTTATTAAGTGTTTATATAATAAAAGTACCTGTTTACTAAGATTTTATGATAGGCCAATTACTCTCCGTTTCCAAAACCTTTTACCTGAACACCTGTTATGCTGCCTTTCACATATTTATATATGAAATTTTGCCTGGTGTTAACAGCATGTTTTCTGTTAGGGTGTCCGTCGTTTGTGTCCGACATTGAATTGACTGCGTATTCAGCATATTTTCTGACTAGATATTGTTCTATTTCCGGCCTCTCTTGTTGCTATTCTTCGTCCTGAAGTTCAATATTATTAATTAATTATTCAATTAAGTAATTTAAATTTTTAAATTATGTAATGAACGGATATGTATGTGATAAATTAGGTTTGGGATTTCAGTCAAGAGAGCAATTACTACACGATATCGTAGATTATGGAAGTGCTTCTATATTACCTATGTAGAACATGTGTGATAATTGATGCTATTGAGTGGCCTTATAATCACTGGAAGTTTAGGAATGTGCTAAGATTTTCAACATATCACCTACGAAAGTTGAGATCACCTTGAGACCACCATCACCTACCCCTTTGAGAGTAGGAAAGGCTTGAAATTATCATATTGAAATGTCAGAAGCAAAGGAAACTTTACCGGCGAGTATTTGTTAAATACTTGGCGCAGGATTTTTTTTTGTGGATCAACCTAATTTTGTTGAATGCAATTTTTCTCGATTATTGCAGTGGTCGCACCGATGTTCATTTCCGATTAACATAACCGCATGTGCTCGATTGTCTATTATCGCTGTTATAACGACTAAAAGTTTCTACACAATGAGGAATATTTTTCAAACTCGGAGCAAATATTTTATTTTTCATTATATTGCCGTTTACAGGATGAAGAAAACTATCTACAGTATTGAGAATATACCTAGATTAATTCAACTTGACAGCTTTTCTATCATTTGAATAGATTTCTCAATACTATTTTTCATAGATGGTTCGCAATTTTCAACAATCAATCAATCTTGCTGCAAAAACTTATAGCGGAACATCTAACCCAGCTTTATCCATGTGACAAATTCTTCATGTATATCTATATCATGTGATATCGTGTCATAAACTATTTCTTCGTCTCGTGTAGCTTTTAGCATTTCTTACCGAAGCCTCACAAATAATTCGGGTATTGTCCAATATTAACTTTAGAATTAGCATGTGTTCATTGTCAGTTCGATACAACTTTTTTATTATCTTATATTTTTCTCATTAATTACTTTTTCCACGCTCGCTGCTAAAATTTCGTAACCAATAACGTATTCCAACTCGCCAGAAAATTCCTGCTTAGTGGCCACCTTCAATGGCTTTCATTAAGTTAGACGTAACCGCGTGACAAGACGCCGTGTACAGCTTCTTTACGAGTAATTAATATTTGAATACTTACTTCATGACATTTTTTAGGTAGCTACGGGATTCTGCCTTCTTCACTTCAGCGTCTATTGAGTTGGAAGCAAAGATTTACGCTGGTGAATCGTTGTTGAGCTAATGTGTAGCGAGCAGGGTATTGTTTTCAAAGTTTGTCGAATTTTTACATTAACACATTGTTATCAAAGATTCATTGTCAGCTGAAGTTCATTATGTAACGATAAAGTTAATTTTTGTTGAGAATTCACTTGGGGTCTACATTGTAGGTTATTTTTGTAATAATTGACATGACCGTAAAATTTTCTTTGTTGAACGTGTGAGTGAAGTAAAAAGTATTTATTTGGAGAGAAACCTCGCATTCTCACTTTCCCTATTTCATTTTTGACTGCAAAGCCGTTGCAGGGTATTTGTGATAATTTACAGCAACTTTAGTTTCATTTGAATGGTTGTGTTCAAAGGCAGAATGTTGTATGATAATCCTTTTTCCTGAGATTTTCCCGCGTTAATAGCAGTCTATTTGCATCGTGATGTCGCTAGGGTTCCAAGTTGCTTTCAACGAACTTATTGATTCGCCACAATTAAAAATAGGTATACATTATGCTGTTAAATGAATCGTCTGCTTTGACGATAATAAACTAAAGTGTTTACATATTTGCTGCTGGAACATTCTAATGAAATTTTATAAAATCTTGTTTCAAAGCTCGACTCTATCGGCAAGCCGATGATGATAGTGTACTGAACGAAAATCGTTGCATTAGTTCTAACGCGCGTGGACCTAAAGGCGGCAAGCTCAGAAGCACGTGTTGCTCGCGGCTTGCTTTTCCAAGTCAGCATGCTATTCAGCGGATTTTAATTTTCTCATCTACATATCGTATCTCAATGGCAAAAAAGAAAATTCTTAACACGACTGGAAATTAGAGTTATATGAACGAATTGCCAGGAAATTAACGCTAGCCTATATGAACGCCACAGTTGAATAAAACATTTTTCGAAACATAGCTTCGCACTCAAAATGAATTCTACAATGAAAGTGAAAGAATTTTGACCTATTTCAACATAAGGCCCATAAAAATGAAAGTGAGGGCAAAACTCGCAAAAGAATGGAGATTATGCCAACTTGCCAAGCAATATCATAAATGTCACTTGTCAGTGTAGACAAGTAATCAAGTAGTATGGGAAAATCAATAAGGGACACATTTTCAAAAAATAATAAGTTTTATTGACTGATGAAGTACTTTACTTTTTTGCAGCAGTTTTCTTGACAGCGGGAGCGGGTTTCTTTGCCTTCTTTACAACGGGTTTCTTGGCAGGCGATTTGGCGGTCTTCTTTGCAGCTTTCATTGGAGACTTCTTTGGGGCCTTCTTTGCCGGACTCTTGGCTGCCTTCTTCTCAGTGGACTTAGTGGCCTTCTTGGCGGGAGACTTGGCAGGCTTCTTGGCAGCAGCCTTCTTGGGTGTGGCTTTCTTTGGCGACTTAGCTGCCTTTTCTTTCTTTTCCTTCTTGGGTTTTGCAGACTCAGCGAGTTTGAAGGAGCCGTTAGCTCCACTACCCTTGACCTGAGTTAGCTGTCCGGAGCTTACTCCACGCTTCAAAGCAGAACGAACATAAGTTCCAATTGACTTCTCTTCAACCTTATAGTTGGCGGCGATGTACTTCTTGATGGCGCGAGCAGAAGAGCCTTTGCGTTCCTTGAGAGCAGCCACGGCTGCAGTAACCATTTCGCTGTACTTAGGATGCTCAGCGGGCTTGGCAGCTTTTGGTGATTTCTTCGCTGCCTTCTTCTTTTCAGGAGCAGCAGCGGGGGTAGGTGTATTGGAAGCAGTGTCAGCCATATTGATCACGTTGGGTTTGCGGAGCAACAGCACACAACCACACACGAGCACAGCAAAAGAACGAATAGAGTCGGCAACGGTCAGATTCCAAGCCGATGGGGTGCACCCCCACTTTTCACCCCCGCTCTAAACTCATTTGCCAGATTTCGCCGAACTGTTAATGGAAATTCACGAATTTTCTTCCAGTTTTGATGCAATAAATAATGAAAGAAAAATCATTATTGTCAATATGCATGATTCTACCCTGGCGACATAACGATAAAGCTGAAAAAAAGACTACATGGACAGAAACTAAGTTTAAAGTACACGACGAGAAGTGATCCGAGTCCATATTTTTAGCTGGCTAAATCGATAAAAAATGTTACAAGTTATACATAATGGTGGCAGAGACGTTACTTACTCATACTGCAATGAAAGGAATGCGTTGGCAAAGCGGGAGAGGCCCCGCCTCAACAAAAGGCGGGAAACTGCAGCGAGAATTGGCGGGAAAACAGGAACGTCTGCGTTCGAATTTCTACTTCTGACACTAATCGTATACAACCTGCGAGCAAGAATGTACTAATTGCATACATAATCGTGGACATTTACAAAGAATGACTGACAAACGTGAAGTGAAATAAAAAATATATTAAAAATTAGAAGCACAAATTAATCACATTCATTAATAGCATTTAATCATACGTGGGAATAACGATCTGCTGGTATATAGACACATAGAACAAGAGCTTTGGTACAACACACAATCATGATTTTTACTACCTCAGTATCATGAAGGCGGGAAAACGACCATTGGGCGCAGATTATGATAACAAGTGGTCGAAATATTATTTTTGTGCGACACGTGCGCAGATTATGATAACAAGTGGTCGAAATATTATTTTTGTGCGACACGTGGTATTTTTCGTGACAGACACCAGAGACTAGTTTGAAATATCACACCTAAGATCGAGACTAAATGATAGGAAGTATTCGTACTCGTGAACCTGTAATAGTCGTCAACTTTTTTGACTACATGTTTCGACTGAAGACAAAGAAACTTAGAAAATGCTTAAATTGAACAAAAAACGGAGATAGCTGTAGTGATATTTAATAGTAAGTTAATAGGCCCTGCAATGTACATATAAAAAAATTATTTTAGAGGAAGAAAATACTACTGTATAAAGTTAATTCAATGCTAATGTGATCGATGGCAAAGTTTCTTTGAGAACTGTATTGTCTGTTAACTTTTCAAAGCATATTTTACATCAGGTAAGAAGCTTTGAGGCGTTATGCATAGGAGCGAATGTACATGTACGAATATCGAATAATTGAAGGTACTGGGGCTAGCATTTAGGAACAGACCGAGACCAAAACAGAAGGCGTGGAGACGATGGTAGAGAAAGAAGGAAGGGACGAGCAGGTAGCTGGGAAAATTTGCCGAACAAAGGAAGCGATAAAATTCCAAACGGAGGATAGGAGAATCAACCACCAGAGAACAGAACTAAAGTTTACATGAAAGTGAAGGATGTTCAGTTCGACTCTTCATTCGTGGTTTTAACGGATGGTAGCGAAACACGTACATTATTTAAAAAGCTAATCAAACAATTTCTTTCAAACAGAATCGTCAATTGACCTATTCCGTCTAAAATTAATAAATTGAAATGCAGGTCTCAATAACATGATATGGATGGACAGGTTTCAAGCTCTTAATTATTGTTATTAATGTGAATATGGCGATGAGTGAACGACCAATACTGGAAATTCGCGAAATGAATGTATTCGCTTGAATGTAACAGCCTACATGAGACAATCATATTCGTCGTCGGGATCAATAACTTCAGTAACCTGCGAAGCTTTTACTACCGAGTCCTCAACTTCCTTTGCCTTGTTTCGGGAGGAATGGCAAGGCGTACTTTGATCATATGTTTCATCTTTAATATTTTCATTACAACTCAATACGACAACATCAACCTTATCCTTCATCTGATCGTGATCGTTTTCTGCAATATCTTGTACCCCCGAGCTCTTCAGTTGAGTCCAGGTGCATGCAGCGCCATCACGTGAGTTATCACTATTTTTGGAGCATGCAGCGACATCGCGTGAGTTGTCGTCACTATTTTTGGAGCATGCAGCGCCATCACGTGAGTTGTCGTCACTATTTTTGGAGCATGCGGCGCCATCGCGTGAGTTGTCGTCACTATTTTTGGAGCATGCAGCGCCATCGCGTGAATTGTCACTATTTTGAGCGCATGCAGCGCCATCGCGCGAGTTGTCACTATTTTTTGCGTTTGCAGGTCCAGGCGGCTTGGATGGAATAGAAGGTTTGTTAACGACCGAGGTAGCGGCAATTGAAGCGGCGTTCAGCGAGTGTCGAGAAGCAGTTTCATGGTTAGACCTAGCGTTGTGAATGGCAGTTTCGACGCGGTTTGCAGTTTCCCGTAAAGCGTCAGGCAAGTCAGGAAAGTCAGGCAACTCCAGGGAAGGAAGGTGCGAAGAAAGCCTCTTGTACATGCTCGGGCTTTGTTTCCGTCTGAACAGAGTAAAATAACACCAGACTAGAGATCATCTCACGAGCTACACATGAGCGAACAATTTTTTTAATGAAGAAAACTTTTATTTGTTGCGTACTGTGGTCAAAAAACAAGCCATACAAGCTAATAAATTGTGCACGAAAAAGCACCTGTTATATCACACTTCAAAAATAATATCTCAAACGTATAAAATCAAAAGAGAAACCCCGAGGAAAGAGGAGATTCAAATCACACACGTATGCCAGAAACGATGTTACAGAAAAAATCAAAGGCGACGGTTATCAGCTCACGTTGAATTCTTAATTGTGAAGAAAATAAAAATATAAAATAATCTTGAGTGGTATTTTGATATACTGTCGAAGTTTTTAATAAAAAAAGCAGAGAAAAGACGATCGCAATAATTTTATAAAAAAAACGAAATAGAAACACCGATAAGAAAATAGAAGCAACAGGAGAACACAATAAGAGGCTGAGTACTCACGCTTCCACTGAACTGCAAGGACGTGGACTCTAAACTCGAACTCAATTACAACTGAAATAAAAAGAGGATAATTTCTAACAGACACAAAAAATAACTGCAGTCAGATATAGTCCAACGTGACTGGACAAACGGATGGATTATACTCCAGGAGAAGACACACGATTGAAGCTTCAGAAAAATTATGCATGGCACTCTCATGGAAGATCTCACACTCATGCAAACATTGATGATTAACTTCTGAAAGCGACACTTAAATTTTTAAGATTTAACCCATATAATTAATAACTGGGTAGTATTTCTGGATGATTCTAGGCGTACAGTTCGTACTCAAACTCATGATTACGAGTTTTAGTGAAATTCAGTTTAAATTGGATCAATGTAATTGTGCTCTGTAAGTAGGGATTTTTAGGCTTTAATGAGAGATTAAACTAAACAAATGTAATGAAGAATTGGCTTATCAAAAGAAAAAATGAAAGTGTAAAAATATCAACTAGAAAGTAAATAATATCTTCGTCGCTTTATTTTCAATTTCAACTCGCGGAGCAGAAAAGATCAGAAAAAGACCTCATTAATTAAGGGAGAAATACCACTCCAATTTTCATCATAATTCCGGCACATATATATATATTTTTCTTGTTTTAATTCAACTTGCTGGGAACCAAATTTAAAATTTCTTAGGATAAAAAGTTCCCAATCATTGATGATATTTTTTATGAAGGTCGGGTGTTGCATAAGAAGAACAAAAAAAGATGAATACTTCAAGTATGAAGTATATAAGTGAAGTCCATACTGAAATCGTGGCAAGATACTACTGAAGTCGTGGCAAGATACATAACGCAAACAAAGATATTTAACTGTTGAGTGGCCTCAACATTCTATGAAACCCTGCCGTGTTTACTACCTATCGTGTGAAAAAAAAAATGAACTTAAATTTTCTGCTATTCAAGAAGCTTTCCTCAGCCATACAATGACACGTGCACACTGACTATCCTTAATTCTGCTATTGAAGCAACACTGAATTCTTTAACAATACGATAAGAGATATATGCACATACTGACCGTTATGTATTCTGAGACATATGCACCGGCGAGATTGATTAATAAGAAATCAGAAGCACGTGTTGATCATCCTCCGATAATGATACTTACAAAGCAAGAGTCTACATTCGAGTATACAACAACAGATGTTCATAGTAACCGTTCTTCATTCTGTTGCACGAAGTTGCAACCGAAGGCAACTTTGGAAACAGAGAGAAACTTTGTTGCACGATGGCACGAGTTATATTAGAATACAA
Source organism: Hyalella azteca (assembly GCF_000764305.2). NCBI lineage: Eukaryota > Metazoa > Arthropoda > Malacostraca > Amphipoda > Hyalellidae > Hyalella > Hyalella azteca. Next base: position 69,121 of record NW_025946613.1, read on the forward strand.
CGATAGGTTGCATACTGACCTCCTCCATACTGGTGCACAGGAAGGCACGAGTTTTATTAGAATACAACGATAGGTTGCATACTGACCGTTCTCTATTCTGGTGCCCACGAAGGCACGAGTTTTATTAGAATACAACGATAGGTTGCATACTGACCGCCCTCCATTCTGGTGCCCACGAAGGCACGAGTTTTATTAGAATACAACGATAGGTTGCATACTGACCGCCCTCCATTCGGGTGCCCACGAAGGCACGAGTATTATTAAATTACAACGATAGGTTGCATGCTGACCTCCATTCTGATGCCCACTAAGGTACGAGTTCTATTAAAATAAAACACGACAATATACTGACCGTCTTTTTTGCTCGTATTTTAGAAGCTGGCGATGGAAGACGGCTTCTTTGAGCAGCTCCTGCATAGACGTCAGGATGGGCTTGGCCTCTTGCATGCCTTGCACGGCACTGAAAAATGTACAATATTAGCCATATGACGAAAAATATTTCAACATTCAACGGAAATGAAATAACCTGGAACTGGAGACGAAAAAAATTAATAAAAAAGACAAAGAGAAATTAATAAAAGACTACAAAGCCATTGAGATCACATATCTGAAACAATGATATATTGCAAATTTGGACAGGTAGAGCAAGATAATATAGAATCTTGTCCAAAATAGTGCGATATTACTGATAACTTTTATTGATCATGATTGCGTCTAAAATTCTAGGAAAATCACATGAGCACGATACTAGAACAAAACAGTTCATAAAATAATAGAATTGAGTATTCTTCTATGCAAACATCAATGAACTTCATTAAACTCTTTCCATAGGCGTTAACCTATAAAGAATGAAGATTAGTCTACCAGCAATCGAATAATGTAATAGCAGCTAAATAAACAATGTGATGGTACAGAATTAAGGTGAAGCGGTATAGAATTAAAGTGAAGTGGTATAGAATTAAGATGAAGTGGTACAGAATTAAGGTGAAGCGGTATAGAATTAAGATGAAGTGGTACAGAATTAAGGTGAAGCGGTATAGAATTAGGGTAAAGTGTTATAGAATTGAGGTGAAGTGGTATGGAATTAAGGTAGAGTAGTATGGAATTAAAGTGAAGTGGTATAGAATTAAGGTGAAGTGGTACAGAATTAAGGTGAAGCTGTATAGAATTAGGGTTTAGTGGTATAGAATTGAGGTGAAGCGGTATAGAATTAGGGTTAAGTGGTATAGAATTGAGGTGAAGCAGTATAGAATTAGGGTAAAGTGGTATAGAGTTGAGGTGAAGCGGTATAGAATTAGGGTGAATTAGTAAGAAATTAAGGTGAAGTGGTTTAAAATTATAGTGAAGTGGTATGAAATTACAGTGAAGTGTTATATAATTAAGTTGAAGTGGCAAAGAATTAAGTTAAATTTTAAAAGGAAGTGTATGTACAGACTACGCGCCATGAACTAACCTGAGCGCATACTCGACATCATAGCAGGTGCCCTGTAGCTGCGAGTGCAGCTGCGTGACGTGGTGGCGCCGTGCGACGGTAGGGGGCGCTGCTCGTCGCACATGTTCTTGTAGGCGGTACAGCGCCAGCGACGGCTCGTTCGCTGAGATGTGCAGGTTTTCGCTGATACGCTCTACCCCTAATACAGGAAGCGACATTAGAGCCGGAATTAAATATTTATCATGAATAATTGTCGTCAGAAACAGGAGGTGATAGCAAAACTGTTAGGAATGTTGAAGGATTTCTGAAAACTATGATCCAAGAAGAACTTGAGCTTTTCGAATGGACATAGAAAAACGAAATAAATCTTATTTCGAATTTGATATCATGATTCATGAGTAGGTTGACAAACAGAAAATTCAAACTTGCCTGGAACATCATAAAGGAAAAGCTACTAAAAACAATTTCAATGTGAAAAGCAAAGTAAATGATATCTCTTTCTCAAGAAAAGGTTACATGACAGCAGGACGAAGACAGAGAGTTTTTCGACTTGATTTTAACATAGCTGGAAAATTATAGTAGCATTATTACATATTTCGAGCAGTCCCGAATACAATAATGATGATTCACAAGACATTAAAGTTTATTGACTACCACAAATTAAACTTATAGTTAGACATTAAGACAGCATTTACTCGCCTTTTTTCACTTTCACGTCCAATTCCGGATCCACGGGCGGTTTTAGTGGCTGTGTTGATCCCATTCTGGCTCCGCTCTATTTTAACAGCCAGCAGGGAAGACTTTTTAACAAGAATTTTCAGCCAACAGGAAGGTTTAGAAGACAAATCAGAAAGTAGAGAATCGTGAGATATGCTACACTGTATAGTAACAAAATTCAATTTTCTGCAATAAAGAACTCAATTTACTAGTGCCATTTTTTTCAAGATATGTCAGTGAGAATACTGAATACAGCAGGCGAAAGATCGTAATCATAGCATTCGTTTTCGTTTCAGATTTGCGGGAGCCTCTGAAGACCAGTCCAATGTGGCCCCATGACAGAGTTTTGAGTTGTAGTTGCCCAAGTGATCTTTCAAGTGGCGCTTCACAGTTGTTTTCAATCAGAGCACTACCTAGCCTCTCTAGCCTAGCCTACAAAAGTTGGGCTGCGTAGAGCACCTTCGGTTGCATTCTAGATTACACTCGCAAAGGTGCGAGGGGAGTAAATAAGTATTAACAGATTATTATTATTAGTTCCACAGAATGTTAGTACATTAACAATGTATACTTAATAATACTAATACTACCAATACTAAGCAAACAACATGAAATACATTGCTCAAGGAAGCTATATTGATTTCAGTTTGTTGGCACAGAGAAGGTAGGTGGAAACAGCCTCTACAATTGCACTCTGAGTTTCTGGGGAGAAGGGGCCTCCCCCCAGCAAATTTTTGAGCGAGAGATTTACATTGAGTGCAGCAAGTGAGCAAGCCAGGTTGTTCCGGGCAACCCCATGAAGCGGACAGTGAATAAGCAGATGTTCTATTGTTTCAGCGTCAGTCCCGCATGAACAACCAGGACTGTCCAACAAGTTAAAGCGCGCAAGGTGCGAATTGACTCCCGCATGCCCCCAGGCGCAACCAGCTGGCAAGGGCAGTTTCAACATTTCGATTCCCGTTGGCTGCCCATGGCCAAAAACCAACTCTGTCCCTCACTTTAGTGAGGAAGAGACCCTTCCCCGTTTCATGAACATTTCTAATCCACATTTCCTGCCAGAATTCTAAAACATTAAGTCGAAGAGACCTTACCATTTCTTCCACGTAAATTGGAGTAACGGTACGGTACCGGAGCAAGTGTAATCATAGCATGAGAATTAATTTGGGCATTAACTGATCTGTGTACGGAAAAAAATACTTTTCGGACAATAGGGTTCGGGGGAGCGTCCATCTTCCCCAAGTGAGATAATACCTCACTCCCTGCGGCAGGTGAAATCAAATTCCAGTGACAGCGAATTCGTTGTACAAAAATGTGCGTTTTTGGCGCAGATGTGCAACAAATCTACTGTGGACGAACATAATGAATCATCTACTATGTACTCGTACCAATTGAATGATAATTTTATAATGGAGATACCTAAGCAAGGTAAGTGCAGGAATACCTGATGTGCATTCGTCCATCGAGAACTCCAGGGCTAACCAGTCAACGCAGCGTAATTACTTAAAATGAGCATACTCTGGAATACTAGATAGGAAGCAGCATTTTAAGGCGTAACAAATTAGTGTGTGTGTCTGAACACTGGACGGAAATCGGTAATTAGGTATAATATAAAATGTTCCTAACGCTGAAGGTAAATCGAAAGGTTCTGTGATCCGTAATGAAAATGAAGCGCATATAACGCTTCATGCTAGACGTCTCGCTGTTACAGACAAGTGACGCTCAGTTACACTGGCAGCAAATCACGAGCAGAAACCTACGTGGTGCACTTACGATGGGACGCAGTCAAATTGAAAATATCAGTTCAAGTGATTCTACACCTACAGAATCGAGAAATTAATTTGACGTCTATCTGGCGAACAGCTTACACTTACAGTATTACATGTCGTTCAGCATAACTGCGATAGGCAATCTATCCCCTATATCGTGCAAGATAATGACTGCTATTATAATTATTAATGAATACACAATGTTTAAAAACTCAAGAAGATATAGCTCATAGCGTTCCAAAAATGAAATAAAATGAGAGCAATGAATGAGAATTTTAATAAAGTTTTTAATTTACAACATGACGGCCAAAAACTTGAGTTGTCAGCAAAGGAAATCTGTTGCATTTCGAAAAAAAAAAACTCAGCAGAGAACAACATAGTTTCCCAGACGTCACAAATCAGGACAGGAAGCATATTTATGGCGATATGATAGCTTGTTTCAGCGCCACGAGCTTGGCAGGCAGACTCCGTTGTGATGCTTCCATCAACTCGAGAAGCTCAAGAAAGTCTGCAAAATAATATACGTTTAAATATTACTTTTTAAAGACAACACTTCTAAAGAATAGTGTCTCTAATGTTACATATGAACCATAAATTTCTAATTTCATTTTCAAATATTAAAAAATTAATTTTAAAATTTTTTTTAACATATAAAATTCTTTTCGAAATTATTTATTCTGTCAATTGATTCATGCATTGCCTCCGACTTCACACAAGTATGTAAAATTTCAGATCAATTGGACAGGTAAAAGTGTGACAAATATCAATTATAAGATTTGTAGCTGACAAAATTATTTTTTCAATTTTTTAATATTGAAAAAATTTTTTTTACTTATTAAAATTACTATTCATTTTGTTAATTGATTCATGCATTGTCTCCAACTTTACACAAGTGTGCAAAATTTCAGATCGATAGGATAAGTAGAAGTGTGTTAAATTTTGATTATAAGATTTGTGGCACACAAACAAACAAGAAGTGAAGTTAAAGAGAAGTGTTGCAAAAAGGGGGCGCAATTTAATTAGACATACATATGTAAAACTGAACCAATATCCACGAAAAATTCGTACAATTTTCCGCTGTTACGCACTTGAAACTTACTTTTAGCTTATAAAAATTTCATATTAGAATTTAACGAAACACATTAAAAGGATCATGTTCTAATGCTTTGCCAAGTCACGCATAAGCTGAATGAAAATTATATGCAAGTAGATAAGCACTGCTAACCATTTTTGCGAGTTTCCTCCAAGAATAGCACTTGTAAGTCGAAGCCTCTCGACTCCGTGAGGGCGATTACGAACGTATCGACGTACGAAGCATCAGACGATTCTTGCACGGCCTTGCGCAATCGCAGCAATTGCTGCACTAAACTGCCTATGCATTCAGTCTCCAGCTCAAACTTCCGTAATAGGGACGCCTTCATACTCTGCTAGGGAAATGACATACAAACTATTTTAATTAAGATATGGCGTAAAAACTAGCGAACTAAGTAATGCTACAAAAGAAAGGCAATGAACATATGACTAAAATTTCAATTAAAATTGTAATCGAAACTTGGCGAGCTCAAACTCTAGATCATAAAAATGTATTGACATTGTGATGTCCCAAATTATAACTCAACTTTGAACAAAAAACTTATGGTAATACTTTGATACAATCCAACTAACCTGAAGCCACTGAAGAGCTAAGTCAGGGGACGCAGAAACAAGTCTAGCCCAAACAGTCATGAACTGGTGCGACGTGCGAGGCACCGATGGTAGAGGAAGTTTGGATTCCTCGGATTTCTGTAACGAGTCCGACGTTGCAACGAATATTTGAGGCGATGCTGATTCCTGTGTAAACTTACTGAATGATTCAGCTAATGGCTCAGACTCCACACATTTTAGCTGGGAAGACTTCGTCATTGGTTCGCATTGCGCGTCGTGCTCAGACTTACATATTCGTGAACATGAATCAGGTTCAATAAATTGTTTCTCACTGAAATTTACTGCTTTCGCTTCAGTTGTCGGAGATGTTGGTATATTAGCAATAGGCGAATTAGGGTGAGTTTCTACACGGATCACTTCGGAAGTGGAAATATTTTCATTGCTGGAGGTAGCCGCGGGATCGACCCTCTGATGACTGGTTAATGCAGCAGTATCTTGAGCTCGAGTTGAGGGAGAAATCTGCACACAGATAAATCAAACATTACGTAAAGAAAATTATAAGTATTTTGACTTCAAGGATGATTTACAAATAGGAATCATGTAAACAAATTATGATTTCCTTGGATATGAAAATTAAACGCTTTTACGAAAAATCACAATGGAAAATAGATTTGCAGGTTTTCCAATAAGCTTATTTCTTTGTCAATATAGAAGATAATTCAAGTTACGTCAATAAATGACAAATATGGGGATGACAATAAATTATAACAATAAATTTCCATCAATATTATCATTGATAATCATGTGAACTGAACTTACCATTGCTCGAGTGAACGGCGGAACTTGAGATTCTTTGTTCAATTCAATGATGTCTACTTTTGTTAGCGGCTTCTAGAAAAGAAAATCGCACGTTCGTATAACACATATTATTTTAATAAATAATCAATACGCATAAAGTATAGGTAGTTTTCAGATTACATGCAGGAATGGAAGAACTGTTAGAGCTCACAGCACTGAAGTTCGTGACAACAATGTAAACAAAGAAAACGGGATGCTAAATATAAAAGACTTCAGAAAGGAAATAAATTGTGACCAGCAGGCGAGCAATGATTTTCACCCTAGTTTACACAAGGTACTCGCAACTTGCTATGTGCACCACCTGAGATCGGTTTGCAGCAAGGATTTCAAAACTTGACTTATTTTCATGAGAACTTGGCGGCTTGGATGTCTGCTTGACTGAGGCCAGTTTCTGTTCAATTTGGCTCACATGAAACTTGGCGTCCTTATTAAATGGCTCAACTGTCAGCACCTGCACAGAAATATTAATTACTCTCCGGATTAGGACGCTGAGTAGAAATTATTACAAAAACTAATTTCTTATTGCTAATGTTATTTGGTAGGTATTTACCTAAAAATTACACAAGTCTATTTTCATAATCTATTCAATACGTACTCACAAAGATGAAATTGACTAATTTTGATTTTATTTGCTTTTCTAATCTAAATTAGAGTTTGTTACGTTGAAAATAATTAACTGGAACCAGGTAACTTCTGAACTTAAAACACAGACTTAATTTGGAACATATGCTGATTGTCCAATACATATATGGTGCAGATTTCATATCTCTGAAAAAATTGACTTATTCTACTCACAGAAATCAAATCCATTTTGTCTCGTTTCCTAATATTAAACATCATCTCTAGATTAAAATACAAATTTTCATTCATATATTAAATCTTCAGATTGAAGAATGTAATAAATATATGAGAATTATATCACCTTATTGTAGTCTTCCAATGCTAGTTGGAGTTTATCTTGGAGCAGTCTGGCCACACCACGCCTTAGGTAAGCCTTTAGGTAGTCTGGACACAATGAGATGCATACGTTGCAGTCGCGCTCAGCTGCTCTGCCACTATTAAAAGAAAACTGCTACAGTGCAAGAAACAATAGGAATACATGCTGAATTAGTAAACAAACAATTAATCTTGATCAACAGAATTTATTCACCAATTTTTATGCTGAGCATGAAAAAGCATGATCCAATATATCAAGTTCCATTCTAGATCACCTTAGAAGTGTATCATCTGAAGGATATATTAAATTCCAGACTCACTCCTCAAGCTTTATATAAGCCATGGCTCTATTGGCATAGAGGATGTGGTTACTGGAATCCAGACTGAGGCCGGTAGAGTAAACCTTGATGGCGTCAGCATATTTGCCAGCAGAAAAAAGTTCATTACCCTGGTAAAGAAAAAAAAGGAGTTTATATAAATTATAGGTTTCTGCCACTTTAGGTGCTTTGGGAAAAGTTTTTAAACTTCATTTGGTATTTGAAACACAATCTTCAACAGTGCAGATGAAAATACAATATAAAAAACTATTTTTAGGTTGACAATGAATGTCCTATAAATGTATCAGATTTGAATTTGATTGAGCAATTTGGAGCTCCCAGATCTGAACCACTTCATAAAATAATCAACTAGGGAAGATATAGGTACATAATATAGAACAATTACTGGTACATATAGCTATTTACCTAGTCATTTCAATATACATCAATCTAAGTTAATCAGAGGAATAATAAATTTTGCATAATCAGCAGAAGCTGGAGGTTCAGTTGAATATATTTGCCTTGTTTGCATCAGTTTAACCAACCAAGAAATAAATAGTCATTTATGCCCATGTCAATTTTAATCTGTCTTAGTTGAATGAAAGGGAATTTACCTCATCCTTAAGTTTTAATGCTTTAATCTTGGCTTCATCAGTAGAAGCTGGAGGTTCCGTTGAAGATATCTGCCTTGTTTGCTTAAGGTTGCTTGAAGGTGTAGAGTCTGAGGACAATGACTTTATATTTTGATTAGGAGTAAATTTGTCCACTTCTTCTGCTGCAGCATCCTGGGAAATTTAAAGTGGTTAGCAACAAAGGGAAATAAATTGAAGTAAATTGTTAAAAATATTGAGAATTAATATTTCTGCAATATATTAGTTACAACATCTAAAGAAACATCATTCAAGTTGTATGAGCTTGCAATTAGCCAAGCATTAGGCTTTTCATGATGCATAGTAATCACAAGTAATGAACAAGCTTGCAACCATACACCTATCGTTTTTACGATTAAGTAACTAATTCACATGATCAAGCAATGAATGACACTCTAATCTGAAATAAATTAAATCCCAAATGATGGATAACTCACAGCATCATACTTGTCCCAAGCTGCATAATCATATGCATTGATCTTTGACTTGCCACCAATGACAGATTTCATTGGATCTTTCTTTTCCACCTCCTCTCTTTTACCTTCTGACATAAGCAGCTCTCGAGCTTTAGAGCGAATAGGAAATTCCTGTCAGGGATAAACGATTATTGATTTGTGAGCTTCTTAATAAAATAATTTCTCTTTTTAAATTCGTTCAGAAATTATTGCATGACCATACAGTTTATATAATTCTTATCACTAGTTCTATTCATCAGTTAAGAATCAGAATTCATGTATGAATCATTGAAAAAAGTTATAAGCTTCAAATTTTCATTCATCGTGTATATTATTGTTTGAAATGCTGTTTAAAGAAACCAGTTGCATTTTAGGTCTATCTGGCAGTTTATCAGCTTCAATGAGCAACTCAATTCTTATGCACATAAATCCTTTGCCTAGAAAGAGCATATCATCTTTAACATTTGCAATTTAATAGCATTTAAATACTCTATTTCATTGTAACTTTTATTATTATTATAAATTCAACATACCTCAGAGAGGTCATGGTTCCTCTGTTGTGCACATATTTCCATCAACTTTTTGTCTTCTTCTTTAATATTTTTCTCCCACCTGTTCAAGCTTATTATGTAATCTTCAATGGCACGAGCTCCATCTCTAAATTCCTTCAATTTACTGGCATCCATTTTAATTATAATTTTCCCTAGACAGTCAAATGGTAACAGTTAGTTGAGATAGATTTGTTTCAAGTTTGAAACAAATACGTAATGTTTGAAGAGAAGTAATTTTATCAAAATCTTGGTCAAATTGATCTAAACTGCTGTTTCCAATTCAAGGCCAAAATTTAAAAATTAAGCAGGAGTTGCCATGGAAGTAAGCAGTAAACTCCTCCAGTTTCTATAGCAGTAAGAACTTTGAATAATTGATATAGTATAAATAGAAAATGACATACGTATTTTTGCCCAGAAATAGAATGATTTATGGAAATCACCCAAGAAAGGACCTTTATGCTCACAATTTTAAAAGAAGTTTCTCCAATTGCCTATGAGTTTATCCTTGATTTGACAGCTCACGTAAAGAAAAGGTGCAATACATTTTTTTAATATTTAATTTGAAACCATTATGTTAAACCTAACCTGCAAGGACTCTCGATTGTCTCCCCTGCTACAGTGACTTGGTGAGCACCAGTTTACCGAGGCATCCTGGTAGCCCGGATGTTAGGCAGACCAAGAACCTGGTATCCTGGATGTTAGGCAATACAGCAAAAGTACAGTAAAATTGAACATACTTTGAACGGCAAGTGTTAATAGTATTTCCTTCTCTGTGAGTGACGCGAACAATTAACAATCTTGGGACCTTCACTGTCTTGCCTGACATAACGTTCATGCCAATTTCTGAGGCCGATTTCTGACAGCCTAGGGTAAACGTGTTATATTCCCACACATTAAGGATGCATCGAGAAATTAAAAAATATAAAAAAATAACCGTATGCGTTACTCGAGTTCTGTTTGCTTTACGTGACTGCACTACGCGCCAGCAACGATGAAACGCCACAAAGTGTTGCCATATTTATTTAAAAGCCTTTAGAATACAAACCTACCAAATCCCTATATTCCGACGCTGTGTGTGACTAAATTCAGCACGTTGTGAGACGAATTAGGGCCGTGCTTCAAACTCTACTAATACGTAATTCCAACAACCTTGTGTTCGAATTCCGATCGTTGTGTGAGCTGTATTCGAATACAACATGGCTTTGAATTAGAACACTATTGAATATTGAACACTACTTAATTAGGCTTTTAATTAACAGCTATTAAGCTTTTAATTAAGAAAATTTCAATTTTTGCACGCAGCTTGGAACAAGCTGCATGTGTCGGAAGCAAGCAAGTTGTGTCAGAATTAGTTTTTGAAACAAGCAAGTTGTGTCGGAATTAGTTTTTATGTGTCTAAATCCATTTCTCAACTTAATCATCTATTAATTTATTTACAACTTGAAATCAGCAAATACAAGTACGGTATACTTAAAGGATTCCTAATATATTCACAGACATATTTAAAAGTCTCAAACCATAATATTCTTTCTACACAAACAGTTTATCACCATTTGGTAGAGCAAGGTCAACTATCAACTTTGACACATTTTTCGATGATCTCACTGGGTGGCATGCACTGTTTCTCTTTGGATCTCAACATTTTCCGCCAGACAGTCCAAACCTAGTGTTTTGGCAATAGTTTGGTGCGCAAAGGTATGACGTCACTATTTCAGCCATCAACGAATGCGTGGAACTAAGACAAAGTTTAATATAAAGGAAAAACTAGAGATGTGTCGGCAGAGTGGAAATCTAAGATTGGAGGTTCACTTAAAAAAAAGCATTCAAAAAACTTTCCAGGCAAGTGGCAACTAGAAACAGGTTTGCAGGTCGTCAGAAATCGGCCTCGGCATGAACGTTACCTCAGGCAACACAGAGAAAATCCCAATATTGTTAATTGTGCGCGCCACTCACGGATAAGCAAGAGGAATCTACTGAAAGAAGAGTACAACACGTTGTGCTCGGTAGAAGTTACAAGGTCGCTACTGACACCAGTAGAGACTCATCACTCACAGTCACCGATGAGCAAGGGAGATCTTGGGAAGGCTGCATAAGCTTTGCGCCCCGCATGAACGTTTCCGAGGTCACCAGTAGAGACGCGTCACTCTCCGGTGAGCAAAGGATATCTTGAGGAGGACTCACAACGTTGCAGCCGGAAAAGATGTACTCTTGATTCTGAAAAAAGTTCCATTAGATCTTGCCGATATACTCGAATGCAAAAGTCGCTTATATACGAGTTGATTAAGAGCACCTGATGTATTAGTTGTTCAGAGTTTGACCAGTTGATTCAGAGCACACCAAATTATTTTCTTTTATGGTTATAATTAATTTACTCCTTAATTGTTTTCATTATTTCTGAAAATCATACCTGAAACTGATTTGGAAGATATGCTAGCATCCAACTCCCAACCAGCTCAAATGAATGCAGATTTGATTGCATGCAATCCTGTCTCTTATACACATCTAGATGTGTATAAGAGACAGCTGTAGTAGTATGTGNAGTTCATATTTAATTTCCTCAAGAACTCAAGATTTAAACCAAATTGTTAAGTATGATAATGCTGGTATCCATGATACTTTACTGGTAACTGGTCTACTTATAGGTCTCAAAAATGAACTTGAGGGAGAGTCTAAAAAACTCTCTGCTTTGTCACTATGATGGTTAGTACCAGACTCCTGCCAAAATGTCCAGCATAACCAGCATAGTGGCAAACCAGAGCTTTTTTAGAATCAGTTCATGTTTAATTTCCTCATTTACTCAAGATTTGAACCAATTTCTTAAGTATGATAATGCTGGTATCCACTATCCAGTATACTTTACTGGTCTACTTGTAGGACTCAAAAATGAACTTGAGGGAGAGTCTAAAAAACTCTCTGCTTTGCCACTATGATAACCGGCATCAATGAGTCAACCTAAATACAACAAATATGATTATTGTTACGTTAGACATTGGAGATTTCATAGTTTAGTTGTAAACTTGCGGTCATGTCTCATGATGTCTGACACTCTGACTCACACCCTTACTGCATTATCATATATTCATTTGCCTCTAAGTCTAAAGTACAGGCAAATCTTTTTTTTGTTGTTGTTTCTCTGGTAAAATTGTAAATTTGGGGTAACAATCACTGTAACATATGCACAGCCTGCACAGGCTGACAGGCATTAGCAAATCAGTTTGTGCTTTGTGGCTCATAAATCATTCAATGGCTCTTCATGTTCATGACTCGATGACTGCTATATGGAATTCATGGCTCTAAGCCTTCAACTATTATAACATGCAACTCTAACTTTTCTATATATATAAACCAATTTTGAATATGATACAGAAGCTTCCTTTAAGTTTTAACTGCAGCTTGCAGGTAAATACAATCATTTCACAGGTAATTTTTAAAACTTGCAGGCAAAAATAGGACGTTTTTTCATTTGTCACTGAAGAAATTGGGAAAAGGCCATTGTAATTTGTAATGAGTAAAATTGGTAATAGTAATTGGAAATTGGTAAAATTAGTAAAATTTTTGTTACAACGGAATCAAATGGATTAGAGGATCCTTTCAGTTCTTCTTCTTTTCAGTGTCCACGCTGGGTCAGGCCGTCAGGGTGGACAACCGCAAGGATGACCATATGTTTAATGTTCGTAGGGACTGAGAGCTTCGTTGTTGCAGCCGGCTTAAATGTGAAGAAGTAGGCTAGCCAGAAGATGACCACTCGTTACACCTGGACTCAGCAGAAAGTTTCAGCATTAAGTGTCAATGATTATTGATTCTTGAAGGTTCTATTAGCTGGACTTCCAGTTTTGTTTACAGGTAGATCCAGGATGGTGCTCATGCACTTAATTTGCACTACAGGGACTGAGGGAAGTCCTGAGAGCTTCTGCAGTAGCTAGTTAGCCTGTCTATGTCAGAAGTTCTTCTTCTTCTTCTTCTTTTCAAGGTGTCCACGTTGGGTGGACTGAAAGCCACAGGACAGCCACAAGGATGACCGTTGGGCCTGAGAGCATGGTGGCAGGGAATTATTGTGAGTACTTATGCGTTTGCAAGAGCATCGCCCGGTCCGGCTCAGCGGGGGGGGGGANAGAGGTCATGGTTCCTCTGTTGTGCACATATTTCCATCAACTTTTTGTCTTCTTCTTTAATATTTTTCTCCCACCTGTTCAAGCTTATTATGTAATCTTCAATGGCACGAGCTCCATCTCTAAATTCCTTCAATTTACTGGCATCCATTTTAATTATAATTTTCCCTAGACAGTCAAATGGTAACAGTTAGTTGAGATAGATTTGTTTCAAGTTTGAAACAAATAATGTTTGATGAGAAGTAATTTTATCAAAATCTTGGTCAAATTGATCTAAACTGCTGCTTCCAATTCAAGGCCAAACTTTAAAAATTAAGCAGGAGTTGCCATGGAAGTAAGCAGTAAACTCCTCCAGTTTCTATAGCAGTAAGAACTTTGAATAATTGATATAGTATAAATAGAAAATGACATACGTATTTTTGCCCAGAAATAGAATGATTTATGAAAATAATCCAAGAAAGGATCTTTATGCTCACAATTTTAAAATATTTTACGGTTCTACCCAATATTATAAATTGAAAAAAATGCACAACAAATGAACAACAACTGATGAACTTAGCAAAGTCAATGATGATCTAAATAGAATATTAGGGTTCATTATACAAAACCTGTGGGCTGTGCTTTATCTAGTAGGGAAAAGTCCCACTTTATTCTGAAATATTCTAGTATCATATAATATCATAGCAGCTCTAATATATATTTTCAGTAGGTATAAAATCTTGCAGCTCTAATGTTGTGTATTTTTTATAGAAGAAATAGTGGTTAACAAACATGTCATTTCATAAAATTTGGAACTTCCACAATCCGCAGTACTTAGTAGCTACTAGTTAGTAACAGGCACTTTGCAAGCCGCGGCTGAATTTTTGGAGCCATGCTTTTATGGGTTTGCCAGCCCCCAGCCGTGATGCTATTTCTTCGAGCCGAGCTGTGAAATTTCATTTTTTCATTTTTTTCATTTTTCATTTCATTTTTTTGAGCTGTGAATTCCATATCTTGGCCATGGAAAACCATTTACCAGGAGCAAATTTATTTACAAAGTCCATGCACGTGTTACCCCAAGTCTCTAATTTTACCCTAAAACAGTCAAACGGCAACAATAACATTTGTCTTGACTGTAAGCTGAACACGCGTTAATGCAGTCTGATGTGACTGCACCTATGTATGATCTTCAATGAAACATTTAGATTGTTTTGTTTACATTAGGATGATTACAATCTGCAGGATATTTTGGCGGGAATGTTAAAGTAATGCAGATTGTGGAAGTGGAAAATTTTATGAAATGACAGGTTTGCGAAGTGCAAACAGTAATTTTTTCAATCCAACAAAAATTAGAAAAAATTAACAAAAAAATCATTAGAGCTGCAGTGTGGATTTCCAGAGGAGTAATATATTAACTGATAAACATAGCAAATTGGAAAGCATGACCTAAAAATGTGGAAAGGCCAGCATACTTCAACTTTCAGTCCATCAACATCACTGACAAGTCTCTGCAAGCTGCCACAGCTGCTTCATCGGAAAAAAACAGAGCTTACATCATCACAGTAACAAGGATCCAATCAAGGCTTGAATGCATCCAACATCACAGTCACATGAATCCAATCATCACTAGAACATGTGCAACGTCACAGCCACTGGAATCCAATCAGCGTTAGAAAGCTAGAATGGACCGCCCCTAATGCAAGCCGGAAGTTAGACCAGTTGACGAATGTTTACCACTGAGTGAGGGTGTGTAGGCCGGCCGTTCCTCCTTCTTGGGTACTGCGTTCATAGACTCCATATGACGTTGGTCATTTATAATGACCTTTGAATTGCACCATGCGGTGAAGGTGTGTTATACGATCGGTCCATAAAGAAGTGTTGATCAGTTCAAAATGACATAAGAACAGGTTCTTTTGAATAACCTATGGATTGGCACCATGCCTGAGAGCTTATGTTATGTTGGACTTCTTGGTAAGGAAAGCTGGCCTCTTTGTCCTTGTTTGTACAAGGTCAATAGAGGTGATGGATGAGCTTGACAGCATGTAAGAGAGAATTTACACATGACATGGTTAAGTTACATGCATACAGAACACAGATGACTGTATGCAGTTGCTCAGAAAAGTTGCACATGACATGATCATTGCTCCTCGTCCTCAGAACTGAGCACTAGATTCAACAGTTAAGTTAGATAGATTTATCATTTATATACATAGAATGACATAGATTATGCACGTACACAAACATATACAATATACATAGATACACTTGTACATATGTAAGATATTTTGGCGCCTATCTAAAGTTCACTGAGCCTCCCTGAATTTCAAATGAAAACAGTCAAAAATTGAAAGATTTTTCTTTGCACATCATCATTAAAGTTCCCTCCCCCCAAAAGTTCACACAGGGAGAATTGTACATTTATACATCTTAAATTAGTTTCCAAGTCTAGTCTCGGCTGCGCATGTCGCTGACAATGCAGCAGATAGTGCTCAATTGTGTCCACTGTGTTGCAGATAGTACATTGGTCAGAATCGCTCATGTTGATGTCAGAAGTTCGTCATCTGCAATCCTATCGGAATAAGATTCTACGTTAAAACAGTTTTCGGCAGCGCGGAAAAATTCAATAAATACTACAAATTTGCAAACGATTCAAGTGAAACTGAAGACACTAAACTATCGAAATAATGCACTTGTTCATAGTGTGATGCAAAAGAATAATCCGTGCTGTTTTGTTTATGTGACGGAAGTTACTATACGAATATAACGAATATACAATTTTTCGGTTTATTTTAGTGAAGGTAAATATCATTTCTAAAAGTTTAATACACTAAAAATCTAACTGTGGGCATCAAATCATAAATCACATTCCTAATATATTGTGTTCTCTAATAATGGTACTCTGCATGTGTTAGAGACGTTTTCTGTGAAAGGAAAAGACATCTATTTGAGAGGATTTTCCACAAACAATGAAAATTTCTTAACTTATGCATATCCAATCTGTTTCAAACAATTTTTAAGTCCGTTTTAGATTTTAGAGAATAAATTCGGTGAGACGCAATATGAGGTGTCGGACCAATTAACACGTCTCGGACAAATTTACGGTCGGACCCGTGGCCGGTCTCCCGATTCAATGACCAAAGAATATCTCCCAAACTAATGGACGTAGCTCGATGAAACTTGGTACACGTACTCATTGGAATCTAACGGTGATGTTTAGCTCGTGACAAGTTTTTCTGTTTCTCCTTCCTTCGTGAGTTATAGCCGAAATTTTCAATGACCAAGGGCTGCGGGTCCGGCCGTAAATTTGTACGAGACGTTTAACGGCATGACGCCAATTAACGGCATGACGCGCGGCCGGTCTCACGCCAATCTCAAAATTCAATGACCAAGGAATATCTCCCAAACTAATGAATGTAGCTCGATGAAACTTGGTACACGTATTCATGAGGACCTATCGGTGATGTTTAGCTGGTGAAAAAATTCCCTTTCACCTTCATTCCAAGTTATAGACAGAGCTGGGCAGCGCTACTTTGAAATGTAGCGGCCGCTACCGCAACCGCTACATGTTCTAAATGTAGAGGGCACCGCTACCGCTCTATGCTCTAAATGTAGAGGGCACCACTACCGCTGCAATTGCTTAAATGTAGCACCGCTACCGCTACTGAAAATGTAGCGGCCGCTACATGAAGCGCGCTACTGCCCACCTCTGGTAACAACTAACATGTTGACACTAGTAACAGGCTGAGGTAGACAATATTACACCATAATATATCGTACAGTTTTATTCTGTAATTTAATTCTGTTTCTTTAATAATATTTAATACTATTAAGTAAAATTTAAAGGCTTTATCTATAAATATAGCGATAGCGCTGTAGCGGCAAAACCTCGTATCGCTACCTAAATATGTAGCAGGTGCCACCGCTACCCCTACAATTGCTTAAATGTAGCGCCGCTACCGCTATCGCTACATGTAGCGCGCTACTGCCCACCTCTGGTTATAGAGCAATTCGGGCCGAAATTTGCAGTGACCAAGATATTTCTTCAAAATTACTGAACAAATTTAAACGAAACTTTGAATATACAAACCTAACCTCCCAGCGGTGATGTTTAGATCGTAATAATTTTTCGGTTATACTTTCGTTTTCGAGTATTTTGCTGTTTCAACTTCATTCGCGAGTTATACAGCAATACGGGCCTAAATTATCAGTAAGCAAGAAATTTCTTCTAAACTGAACATAACCACTTAACACATTTGCACGAAGCTTTGAATATACATTCCTAACCTCCCAACGGTGGTGTTAAGCTCGTGACAATTTTTTAATTTATTTTATTTTGTCTTCGTTCCCGATTTATACGAATATAGGGAGAAACTACCGGAATTTCCGAGGCTGATTTTTAAATTTAACTTGGCAATGAGCCTTATACGTATAGCCGTATAACTCGCAACCGAAGGTAAAATCGAAAAAAATTGTCAAAAGCTAAACATCACCGATGGGAGGTTAGGAATGTATATTCAATTTTTCGTTCAAATCTGTTCAGTAGTGTAAAAGAAATTTTCTAGTCACTGCAAATTTTGGCCCGAATTACTCTATAAATCACGAATGAAAGTGAAATGGAAAATTTTTTCACGAGCTAAACATCGCCGATAGGTCCTAATGAATACGTGTACCAAATTTCACAGAGCTGCGTTCATTAGTTTGGGAAATATTCATTGGTCATTGAATTTAGAGATTGGCCGTGAGACCGGCCGTAAATTTGTCTGCGACGTCACAATAGGTTCAAAATTCTGCAATTTGAGGAAACCGAAATTACTTATAGGTTTCCTATAACTTACAGTGCAGTTCTCGGATAATAGTACAAAGCACGGCTTAATACTTGGAAGCTATGATGCTCTCTGCACAAAGTGAATACTGAAATTATAATTATAAGATATGAGAAAAATCGATTTGGAAATCGATCTAGAAAATTCCGATTATTCATCGCACAAACATGAAATAACTATTAGCAATAACTTTCACCAAATATTATAGAACGGAACATCCAGCAAAACATACAATTAAACTAGTAATTGAGTCTGAGTCTTATATATTAATAATATTGAGTAAGATATCTTTCATGGTGCATAAGCCTGCTCTACATTAGACGCAGAATTCTGACTGATCCAAATCAAGGGTTTAAAAATTATGACTCGCTGAATACTGGGTAAGTGAAAGCTTACGAGCGCTTCAATGAAGAGAATCATGCAGTCCAAGTAAAATATCAATTTAAAGTTTCACTGTATTCCATTAATTCAATTTTTTAGAGAACAGGGAACTATTACCATCTGTTGGGGCTGAGTGCTCATGCAAGTTAGTAAGTAATTTGAGACACACTTGGGCACTGGACTCTCATTTGCTAGACTCCTCGTGCACATGCTATCAAGCCATAAACCGGCAGTTGAGTACCTTGCGGGGCGCACAAAGCTGCCCGTGCTATCGAACTTACGTCGGGAATGAGAATAGGGAATCATTTCTTTGGTATATGTCGTTTCAAAAATCGTCAGTATTTCTGACAATCAAGGTGTCTGCCATGTCTTATAGGTACTAAAATGTGAATTTGGTTCGTGGCTCTGTGATGAAGTGGATCTGGTTATATCGGCATAACCACTTAGCATAAAAGCTGGAAAAAATTATAGTTAACGGCAGTCAGTGCGGTTTCATGCACATGTAAACCATAGAAAGCATATCCATGAAGAGTCGAATTGAATTTAGCAAATCTAAAAGAATTAGAGTCAATAATATTCGACGCAGATTCCCTACACAGCAAATAATGGGAAGCGATTATTATTCTTCAACTGATTTGGAATCAACCGAAGACAACATTTGCCTGAGTCGACTTCGCTGCAAGTTCGCTGAGTTAGGAGACGCGAACGAAAAAAGCCTGACGCCGAAACAATTAGAACTACCGTAACCACGGGCTATATTGCTGCAGGAGCATGACAGTTTCAAGCTGCTCCAAACTTTGAGGTCTTGTTAGTGCTTTTGCAATTTTCTCTGCAAGTTCATAGCACCGGTAGTTGCTTGACGGTATTCAAGTCAGGGTATTCTGGTAAAATCAATGACTGGTGAAATTGCACTCGTGAATAAGAGAGTGCGAGTTGGTTATGAATCGAGGATGAAGATCGAAATGAAGATTGGAATTTTGTGGACGTTACAGTTTAAAACTTATTCTATGACGTGAAAAAGCACAAGGAACTATATGATGAAGAAGCACTGCAGGCATACTGCATTCGGACAGCGGAAATTTTGTTCATCGTAAATAAAATTTCTCTAGTTTTAAGAGACAACTACCGTATATACCTGGAACGTTATTGAACATGCGAGGACAATTTAAAAGGAGATCGAATTCAGAAAAAAGTGTAATTGGATGAAAAGAACGAGTTGTAGTAAATTAAAAATAGTGAAACGAATACCCAAAACAAATTCGTGTCGAGCAAAGTTGTAAATGGATTCCGGATTAAATTGGGTTTGCGAGCAGACCAAATGCAGGAGGTGGAAAGATTGACGAACAAGAGCGCGGTAGGTTTAGAGAGGAGAGATACTAAAAGTGCCGTATAAAATCACATAAGAAAGTGCTGTATGTATGAAAAATTTTGATGCTAACGCGATACTGAAGACTCCCTAGTTCACCGTATATGTCTGTCTCCATTGTAAAAATCGTTTCATGGTTGGACGAGAATTGCTTTGAATTTATTTGAATTAAATAATTTGGATTGGTAACGCTCTGAGAAGCGGTACTAGAAGAGGTGCGAAAATATTCCATAATTCGTTTAGAATTCAATTCTCTAAAAAAAACTTTCTTCTGATTAAAAGTTCGAAGCGCGTCGTTCGTTCACGCAGGATTCAAATTTCGAGTCCCGATACGTCGACTTTTCTTCTCAGCACATTACCTTCGACCCTGTACGTCATGTGACTTTTAATTCAGGAAGGGACCTCGGCATCATTGACGTCTACAATCGAATAGCGCGTGCAAGACACTGTCAAATATTCAGCTGACAAATAAACCCAACAATGTCGGCAAGCTCAGCGGCTTGTGTTGTGAGTCTCTGTCACTCAAAAAATTAAGATTCCATCGTATTGCTTTGACTCAAAGACCTCCAACATAAGCAATGTTTGTCACCTCCGAAGGAGCGCTTTCATCCCTCAGAAGTTGTGTTGTGACGTCCAAGGAAAGATACTCCCTGCAAGCACCAAGTGCAAGCGATGCAAGCGAATAACAGACTGATAATCGAAATATATGCAAATAACTGACAAAATCAAAACCAAAGTGAGACCAAATGTAGAAGAATGTTTATGATTTAAATAACATAACATAACATATTGATCTCGGCGCCGAAGTGTAGGCCTGATGTGGCCTGTCGCCGATTCTTCTACTTTTCGTGCCTTGTTCACAGAAGATCTAATATCGTTTCATTTGACCGGATCTTTTCATGAATGACGAATGATTAGTAAGTGAGGCCTTCACTTAAACGGTTTGTCGTTTTTCAGATACAAACACAGCTTACCAACTTCTTACTATGTAGTATTTAAAATCATTTTTTAGAACTGTGTTTGTTTGTCTATTAAATACTGCCATATGTTTAATTTTTTGCATCATTTGAATCAAATTCATGACGTTCTCTCCATTGGAAAATTAAATTTATAATGGAAGAATCATAAATTTCTTACTAACGACCAACGAGCATTTTCCAGAGCCGTCCATGTCATGCAAGACCAGCAGTTCACTAACATCGAGTACAGGTTACCCACGTAAAGATAAATCTTACCAGGCGCTCGTTCACGGTTTGTTGCGCCCAGGGAGCGGCTAAGGGGCCATGCATTTCTCTGATTGCTCGGTGGCAGCTCCGCTTTTCATACCCAGAGCACTCAATTCCTCTAAATTCAATAGTTCAATAGAGCGAGAACGCTACAAGTCTCAGGGGTGAGTTAGCAAGGCAGTATAAAATACCTACAGCTCCTAAAAACTCTTTCGCTGGCACAGCGTGCAGGTGTGGGAAGCTTTTTTAAAACTTGCTGAAAATAGAAATAATATTATATCTGTGTAATGGAAAGCTTGACTCAACGTGTGAAGGTTTTTAAAAAAATTCTGGGGCTTGAGTGATAAATGATAAAAGTTTGTGAGTGAAGGATTGTTACATTGCAATGCAAAACGTTCGGTCGCAGCTGCTAAGTTGTTTTTATATTGTGTGAAGAATAGTTGTTTAATAAATCAGCTATCATGTATAGCCGGCTTATAATTAATATATTGAACAGAGCTGCACCGAAATGCATTGTTCTCTCGCTGCCGAGTTATGCCGAGGCCTTATTGTATGCGAGTAATGTAATGTTGGTATCGAGTTACGAGGATGCAGAATGGCCATGCGTCCAGGCTGAAATAAGAAGCTCGCTAATAATGCAAGTGCTGCAATAATAATGGGTGCTCCCTATGTCATTGTTTTCCTTCACCAATAATTGGACTCGCATTATTTGGCCGCGGCGCTTTATGGCTCCTCATTGTAAGTGGCCTACAAATTTGTGGGTAATTATTCTCAAGCTTTTCTGACGGTGATGGCCATACATCTCGCCCGGACTATCTACTGAGACTCTGCAATCTCTCGCGCGTCACAACGGAACACGTCTTCCTTTTATTACAGGTTTCATGGGTTGAGAAACACAGCACGCGGTGTTTAGAGTATAACGGTACCGCAGTTATACGGCTCTAAGTGGATTGTTGGAGGAATTTCTCACGAAAATTTCAATTGCTGTAAACCTGGCTAGTGATTTTAATTACTTGATAAAAAACATTTGTATGATGACAAATAATAACTTATTGAGCTAGAAATTTTATCAAGTAAACTATGATACAGGGTATCGCACGCCAAAATAAACGGACCATTTTCTCATTTTATTTCGTGCCGTTTAAAAAGATAGCTACTTGAAGTCGCTTGGTTAATATTTTCTCCTGATTTACTTAAATTATTTTCATTTTTCATGAATTTATTAGATTTGAAACTCGAATGCTCAAGCTGCATGTAGTACCCGAGTTGCGGGGTAGCCACTAGCTGCAGGTTCGAAACCCGCAGCTAGCTGCAAAATTCTGGTCGCAGCTAGCCGCAAAATTCTGGAAATCGGCAAGATAGTCGATTAGATGAGAACGGCAAAATTGGTGCAGTGACTTGCGGGTTCCAGACCGG
The DNA here is from genome assembly GCF_000764305.2 of Hyalella azteca. NCBI lineage: Eukaryota > Metazoa > Arthropoda > Malacostraca > Amphipoda > Hyalellidae > Hyalella > Hyalella azteca. Next base: position 91,744 of record NW_025946613.1, read on the forward strand.
CAGCCAGCAGTGAAAATTCTGTAATATCTAGAAACGGTGATATTGCGAACGTGCCTATATGTAATATTCAACGCTTACATGCACCACCATACTACTGTACTAAAAACTCGTCCGCAACAAATAAATAGAACATAATATATTCATTCAAAATTAAACTCATTTGCAAACACTTTAGTATAAATTTGATTTCCACTTAAATTTTTTGAAGGAAGTCTATTTTAGCAGCATTTAAGTATTTTTGACAATATATCCCTGTGAGGGAAATGTGGAATTACAAACGAATTCGTTTGAATGGGAATGCTTAATGGATTTCTATGCTGCTAGATTCACTTAGCAAAACGATTCTCGGTTGCATAAAATTTTATGTTCTGCTTCAAATTAAGAGAATAAGAACAAAAATCAATATATTTATATGGCAGGTATTGATAAACAACGGGTTAGCCAACCTTTGGTTGAGTAACGATAAAGGAAGAACAAAAATTCAAGTAACATTTAAGCTCTTGCTTGCTATAGCGTTTTCAGCAGAGCTTTCGCAGATTTTGAAGCCTGTACATCTTCATAAAATATTAAATTTCCTAAATCAACGTAGGCGTAAATAAGAATTTTTTAAAAATGCCCCGTTTGTGGGTACGTTTTGTTCTGAATTTCAAGCAAACCTGTTCAGAATTTGAGAAATTTTAATTGGCCATGCTAATTCGTTATATTCTAGATTTCAAATAGAATATAACTGATAATTAAAGGAATTTTGATTAGTTCAGTTGCGCATGTGTTGTGTTTTGCGTTTGAGTCAGCTAGTGACTTCGCAGGTGAGTTCTAGGGTGAATTCAGAGAAATTTAGATTCAGTGTTCATCTGCGTATCGCCATCGCTCGTATGGCCGCCTTTGTGGGCACCAGATCACTTATAGGGTCACTGCTGAGCGGAGAGGTCGCGACATGCAGAGGCCCTAAGTCTAATTTCCTGAACCTAAACGCTTCCGGAGCACTGAGGAGCGCGGTTCACACATACAAGCTTGCCCTCTTGATCTCTCGCAACAAAATTAAGGTAAGCTTCTGGTCCGTCCTTGACGTACACATTAAGTTTATTTTGTGTCAATTGACTATATCAGCTGGTGAGTGTGATGAATTTACCTATATGATGTAGGTGCTATCAAATCCAACTCATTTATTTAAAAATGATTCCATTTCACTAACTAAATACTTTTTTTATATTTCTAATTTTCTTCTTCATCTACTACTACTCTTTATTGCTCATCGTATGGTTTTGTGTTTTATAGGGTATTTGTCATTCGTGAAATACAATAGCGTAACTGGAAGCGTATGAACTAAATTAATAATGTGACGGGAAATATAATTTTCATGCTCGCAGTAAATATGACAGAGATACGAGAACTTTGATGGTTAAAAGTAGTTCGTTCATCATCAGATCTTATAACAGGCGTTGCCCATGACTTGATAGAGACTTTGAACTTTTTTCTGAACTCGATCCGAACTTTCTGAAATTTTGACGAGCTTTGTAAAACTCTCGCCGAAATTTACATGAGTTTTATTCGAACTTTATCGACCTTTACTCGACTTTTGTGCGAATGTCCAAATTTTGTACCTACTGTGACCAAGCTTTGTCCGCGCTTTATCTTAACTTGGAATAAACTTTGTCCGATTTTTATTCGACCTTCGTCTGACCTTTGTTTGAACTTTTCGAGATAAATTGAAGCCACAACGCCGGGCTAGATAATCACTGCAACTTGAAAACCCATGGTCACAAATCCAGTCGTCCGGAATCCATTTAATAATTTTGCATATCAAGTAATTAAAGTTAGGGACGTCACAACCCACGTTCGGCAATGAACTCCCTTTAAATTTCCGGTTTGAGATAAAACGGATATATAATTTTTTTTATCTTAAATATATTTGTCAAAAATTGTGCGAGCGTGAGTTCGTTTTCGTGTTTGAATCTTGGAGCCGAAAATTTTGGTTTTGTAATTATTAAATAAATAAATAATTTGGATAGACGACAAATAGTCTTCTCTGTATTATGAAGAGAAATATAAATTAGGTTTCCTATCTTCTAAAATCTAAATGAAATTTGAGTTTGAAGAAGTCTTCATTTTACTAAAATACATAAATCACATTATTATAGTCGAGAATAGTAATTAAGAAAATGCCGGAATTGGGATTATAAAATTACAGGAATAATGAAATCCGGGCAACATTGGGCTAATCTGCTAATTTAAAGTTTATAAATATAATATCTTCTTGAATTGCACAATGTCGCATGATTACGGGTTGCCTGTCGGAGATCACCACTGCACTGTTTCGAATGGACCATCATGATCTCTTCTCTCAAGAACGAAGCCTCAAACACTTCCGGACGTTATTAGTCGCAATTAGTATCACGTTATTAGTCGCAAGCCGCCTGATAGATCAAATCCATTGAAATAGATCAATCAGCCCGTAAAAAACAGCGTGCCATAGTATGCCCCAGCATCGTCTGCCAATGCGCGAAAAAAATTCTGTATCATGCGGACAGAGCGCGCCGGAGCCTTGCAGTGAATATAGTGCCTGTCACCGACCCGTCCGTATTCGTCCTTTGCATCGAATCAGCCCACGGTCGAACGGCCACTCGACGTCGAACGATGGATTTCAGAACAAAACTATGCTATCTTAAACCTAATCGTAGATGATGTGAGCAAAATGTTACGTAATTTAATGGTCCCAGAAGCTATATTCGATCTGCGATCTGTGGTGCACGGTAGGTTTCATGCAATTCCTCTGACGAGCTATGCTGATTGGTCGTAGTCCGTTGTTCGCTGGCTGCAATTGGAGCAAAAGTCAGGGTATGAAGTGATGTTTCGATGCAACGTTCAGTGATGGACGATCTTTACATTCTGGGCTATTCACTTCATAATATGGTGGTGTTAAGCTTATAATATTTAAAACAAGATAATGTCATGGACTGGTTATGGACGGATGACTAAATCCGTGGCTGATTGATGGCCTTACGGTAATGTGCTGACTGCTGGGGTCCCATTTAGGGTTGGTTGGAGCACAAAATTGGTTGTGTAGGCTGCGCTCCCGAATAGCTCCACTGGGTTCACGGAGTCAGGCAATGAGCAAACATACTGTATATTGACATAAAAATAATTGATTATAGGTACTCGATGATGAACACAAGCCTCTGGAACGTTGTGAGCTTGTCAACTGAATGACTTCTGATTACTGTTTCGCAAATATATTTATGTTTATAAATTTTATAAGTTGTCTCTAACTTAATTAGTTCAATATAAACGTCGCAGTAATCTATAATAATGCAGTTAAGAAATAACTTGTTATAAGTTATCATGTAATCAAGTTAAATTTTTTTCTTTTACAGAATTACATTTTGTAAAATTCTTTTCACTTTTCTATCTGGAATTGTTAGCAACGTGTGCCAAAAATGCTGCAAAATATTGATGAATAACTATTTGAATATTGATATCGCTTTTTATTTGACACTCTTTCAATTTTTAGAAATTAAAGAAATCTGTTGAATAGACAATTTTCTCACAAAATCCAGCTTTTACTATTTACTTCCCTAATTTGATGGAATATTATTTGAAGTATTAATCAAAACTTACGCATAACTTGACCACTTTTGAGCAAACATGAAAACATGCATTTCAATTAACTATAACCTATTGCCGGGTACAAATTACAATGACCATTTAGGCGCTCAACAATTGCATCTTCGTAAGACGTCGTTAGTGAATGTTTAAACTTTAAGGGATAGTTCAAATGTTATTCTCTCTGAACTCTAACAAGTTTTTTGCAGGTAGCTGAAGGAAGAAAAATTTTATTTCGCTGCACGAAAATTCCGCTCTGTATTTTTCCAGTTTAATCAAAAACTTCTGGCCCTGAGTGCTCCTATTGACTCGGATAAACGGACGCAATATTCCTCTTAAAAAAATGAGCCCTGGTGAATTATAACTTTGCTCTGTGAATAAATTATTAAGGTAAGGTTTCTCAAGAGTCTGCATTTGGTCGCAATTCCCTGAAGCTAAATTCAGAACATAAAGTTTGGCCTCCAGGAGAATACTTTTGTGAAGGGAATTTTGAGTAACATGTTTGCATTGCATGTAGCTTTGCACCTCAATAGAATATATTTTAAACATTCAATCCCACTAATACTTAATTTATGACAATTAATAATAATAATTGTTTAGTTGGAAAGATTTGAGTTGTAATAAATTTCAATTTATGCTGAGTTCATAAAAAATTATAGATGCTTAACTCGACGTTGCTCGAGAAAGATAATCCAAGAAATTTTAAAATGCGGTTTTCTCTAATCAAGTTGATAATTTTAGAACAAATGTAATGCATGCCAAAGAAATAATCGTTCAGCTCCCATTTAGTTCAAAACTCCCATTTTACTCCTATTTCGAATTCAGTTTGGACTTAAAATTTAATTTCCAAATAAAAATCGTCCTCACCAAATCAATTCTTACATTTAAATATCTTTAATTAGAGATCAATATATTTACTTTGAATGGCCTCACATTCTCTTCATGCTGAACCTAACTACTGTTTAAACCACGTACAAACCTTATGAGAACAATGAAAACATAACCAAATTTATTATTTATAGTCGCAATAGTCCAAAAAGCATGTCCCAAATGCTTTCAAAAATTTATTTTGCTTTGCTTAGTACTCACAAACCAGGTTCACGTGACAACCGAAAACGCATCAACCAACCACCCGATAAAGGTTTGATTGGATGCAGGAAAGTGCCTTCCTTTTCAATAAGCTGTTAAAGAGATAATTTGCTATGCTTCAACTCATCGAGTTGTTATATAAGGCAAAAAATTAGTGATGAAAAATTCTACATTAATCCATCATTCGGTAACAAATGGATTATGAATAAGGTGAAAAAATATAACTCCGTGCTCACTGCAGTGAGTGATAGAGAGCGCATTTTCTCGTCGACGAAAACTTGAGGTCACGGACGGACGGATAGACGGACAGACAGACATGGCGAGCACAATAGTGCATTTTTTCCACAAATTAGAAAATGCGCTAAAAAGGCATAAAACAGCATCTGCTAAATTCACAAAACCAACGTCGCCATCCATGTCTTCAGCGCACTTCCTAACGCTGTCCCCACGGGCAGAAGCAGCAAGTATCTGGGAAGATTTTTTTTGCTTCACTGCGTTCGAGATTTTGGAATTTCACAACAACTGGAGCAGGAGTTTAATGCAAGCGACGTTTGTCGGGAGTTGAAAAATGTATCCTGATAGCGGGGAGAAGTGAGCTAATGCACGCGTTGTGCTCCGCATGACGGCCGGAGAGTGGAGGGTTAGAGCGTCATTGAAGCTCAAGAGTTCTTGACGCATCTCTGACGCGCTCAACACAAAATAATGGCAAATAATACTTTTCGAAATTGCATGCTTTCAATCATGCTTGATTTAATTTTTGGCATATACTTTTGCATATGTATTAAGTTTATACTTTTTAAGTTGTATCATAATGTAAGTTGACTGAAAAATGTTTGCGTTAAAGAGAACTTGTATTGAGCGCCAAAAAAAACGCGATTTTATGAACCGTTCAAAATGGACAGAAATTTTTAGTCTACTTTCGATTCAAGAGAGCAGAGTAATTTTCACAGATGAGGTTAAAAAAACTTCATGGTCAAGCATATAGTTTTTTTATAATAACGGACATTTTAGGAATAAGATTTTTGTTTTGTGTTCAGCAAATTTAGGATTAGATATCTGGAAATAAGTTTATCATTACGAAATTACTAAATAGGAAATGAATCCTAGTCATGTTTAAACAGAAGTTAGGCGTAGAAAACGGAAAAGGGAAGTGAAAAAACTGTCAACCAAATACATACGAATGTTTGTGGGCACAAGACTCGGATAAAGGAGACTTGCAAGTAGAAGAAGGAGAAATGACATAGACTGAACTGGCAGTTCAGACAACGCACGAAAGAGACTTGCAACCAAGAAAAAAAATATCCTTGACAAGAGTAGAATGCTGATCTAACAATGACTCTCAAACATCAGCAGCAAAGCTGATCTCCTTCTTAGAGAGCTGATTGAAAATAAAAATAAAAATTAACAAAAAACTAGCGATTATTAATGCAAAATTTACTCTCTCCACTGAAATTTTAGTCGGCCGGCGGGGTTAAAATGATTATCCTCAATGCAAAAGTGAAAGACCGCCTTACAATAAAATTTAAAAATTAGCTTCAGTTTTTAATTTTTTAATTGCGTCCACGTGCACCTCATTACGTGATGCTCGTAGTCAGTTACCACCAATTACGACCTATAAATTGTTCGTAACTTGAGGCTTACTTCCGAAATTCATAACAAAAATCTCCGAAACTTTGGTGACTGAGGGTCGTGTAAGGGGAGGAGTAAGGGCTTTGGGTTGCACCGACACTGAAGCACAGTTGACACCAGTTATACAAACATTTTTGCGCTCACTGCACATTATGCTAAGATTATCACTGATATTCTATGTTCTGGGAGCTCCTGGAGAAATTTAGAACTTGAATAACTGACGTCTGGAATGCCCACGATGCCGGAGAAATGATTTTACCTCTGTGAAATGTCATCGAAAGTCCTCACTGTCAGCCGCTGCTAAGCCTGACCCTAGCTGGTTTGGCAACCTTGCTATAATACTGGAAATTTAAAATATAATCAGCCTATAAATGTTTAGATTTTAGTGTGAACAAATAATGATTGCGTTCATCCAAAATATGCTGTTTAATTTCATAGACACGGTTTTGATGTGACGCGATACTTCATGATTGTTTTATCAGGAAGTTTGCTAATTTTTTCTTTGCAAACAAGATGAGTTATACCATAAAGTCTTTTTTTTTGCTCAATATATTCTAGCTTTTACATGCAACTAGAATGTAAATTTAATATTGCTGACATTGATGGACAGCGGAAAAAAAGTTTTAAATTCCAGATGAGGAGAGAAGTAACGCAATATATTTCTCGGGCATCCTCATCTACTAAATTTTTTACAACTTGCTCTGCCACTGTAATATTTTTTTCAATTCTAAATGAACAGAATGGCCACGCATTTTATTTTAAGCGCCTCCTTGTCTTATAAGTTATCCACGTACACTGGCGCCTTAATTTTTGTTGGGGGCTTTAAAAAAGGTTTACGTAAATAATTCACAGCCTTCATTAGAATCTTTTCTACAGTCGCGCCAACAAGAGAGTTAATCAGTGTTTTTATGCCTGACAATTGATTTAGAAAGTTAACTGAAAAATTGGCTTCACAAGAAATAAGGCCAAGGGAAACAAATTGCAAATCGTTCCGAACTTTTGCAATCGCTGCCAGCCCGTGACTGAAGTTCGACATGTTTCCTCAAGTGCTAAAACTTGCCGTGGGCCTGGAGCTTCCATAATAAACTCAAATGAAGGATGAACAAGCATCTGAAGTGGCTGTCCTCTGAGAAACTGACAGTTTGAAATAGAATTCAATTAGCAAAACAATACATGTATTGGTAAATGAGAGACGAATACTATTAATGGAGCTGAGAACGAAAATGCACTGAGTACATTTTTCTCTTTATATGCATCTTAGCTAAACAATTTTCTGCATTATATCGAAGAAAATTGTATAAAAAAACATTGATTACCTTTTTTATTGGATTTAACGGCCATTAAGAATTGAAGAACTTTTCTGTCACATAAAACTCCTGACAATAATTTAATTAAAAAATTTATTTAGTTTAAAGCGAATTGCAGTAAAGTTCTTATGCATGTTTCTGCGATGGGAATATACTTTTTAAAACTGGGCCAATCGTACAAGTCATAAGTTATAGCCAGTCATCCTCTTGATTAAATCTGAGGGAGGGAGAACATCTCGAGATCGTCATGCTAATTAAGTAGTGTCGACGCTCTCTCTCCTCTCCTTGAGAAATTATTTGCGGTAATTAGCATAGATTATAGAGCTAGATTAAAGTAAATAAACTGTTGTTCTTGCATTATGGAACTGTTCATTCTGCGTGGTGATGACAATACCGCTCATGTAGAAATCTGTGGGCACCAAATTTATTTGTTATACAATTTGGATCAAGACAAAGAAGGTATTGTTCAATCTATTAATTCGATGTTAAAAATGTGTTTGCATATGTTGGACATAAATTCGTATGACACATATTGCTGTTCAATATTCGCCACGGAAACAAACACTTCATTGGAGAATTTATGACTACTGTGACTTTATTGGAAAATCTGAAATCTCTGCGAGCTTGATTAAATCTGATGTGGTTTTCATATAAACTGACTTTGATTATTGCTTTATTCATTTTTGATGCTCGCTTCTCATCAGAATATTGGTAACTTTGTGTACGCGTTAGCTGAAAACAACGCCTTTATACGCCCTCCGGGAAATATGCCAACAAAATAAATCCATAGCGAGTGACATAGAAAATATAAGTTCGGAGCTCGGAATTATTATCATATGCTGGACCTAATATCATTCTTATTCAACTATTAACCAAGCGAGTCCTAACGTCGATCACGCGTTTAGCGAGTGATTCCCTGTATGAGTATGTCCATGCCTCGGTAATTTGACGAAACTTTACTAAAAATTACTTAAGTAATTACGAACAAGACACGCGACATGAGGCCAGGTATTATGTGCTCATGAGGTGTTATGTTTCCTGACGTCCACTTTGTGAATCATTTGATTATGTCAAGTCTGGCGAAACGACGGCTTTTCGATTCACATCAGTGTTTAGTGTTGATTTTTCGGTTAACCTAAAAATATTTGCAAAATTATTCAAAATCGGAATGGGAAAAATTTGTACGTACGATATAAAGATTGATTGATTGATCGATTCTATATTTTAACAAATTTTTGGAATGCAATTTATTCAGACTTAGCGGAATCATGTCTGGTTTTCAGACTGTTGATTCATCCAGCAAGATGACAAACAATATCAGAATGAGTTTTGAACAAAAGGAAAGAACGGGAAATTCATGGGCACACACGAAAAAATGTTGATCTGATATCAGGACGCAAGCGATAGATATACGAGAAAGGCTCAGCACCTGCCTCCGTGACTGTGTAAATATTGCTATTGGCTGCGTAAATATTGCTATTGGCTGCGTAAATATTGCTATTGGCTGCGTAAATATTGCTATTGACTGCGTAAATATTGCTATGGGCTGCGCAAATATTGCTATTGTGAATATATTTATTGCTAATCAATGCATCGAGACCTCATATTGGGCTGCGGCTTGTTACTTTATAATGAGGCTCTGCCACAACATCGCTGCCAGGCTTGATTGCTGCACTAATTATTATTATCGTGTGTTTAAGGGCTGGCTCGCATCCACGCTACATATCGCAGAGAACTTGTGAACCCTAACAAGCAGAGCGCTTATGTGCCACAGAGTTCTTGGGTGCTGGCGCTCGAACTTATGTAATTAAATCTGATTATGTTTACAATTCTCGTTGTGTATAGCATATGGTAGTTATGGTATTTAATCGTTCAACATATTATTACTTTCTTTATATATAAATTTTAATTTCTTTTCGAGTTTTGGCTCTTGTGTATTCTTTTGTGAGTAAAGAAACAATACAGCCTATATCAACAATTTGATGAATTTCATTTACATTTATGCGCCTACTTAAACGGAGCCACACTACCGACAGCTCATGAGCACTCGAATTTTTGTTAAAGGATATTAGTGAACCGAGTTCCGGAAAATTGCTGAAGCTTTTAGCTGACATCTTGTTTGCTCATGTCGCTCTGCTCACAGCTTCCCTGGAAGGCGCTGGAAATCCACTGAGGGCAAAGTGCATTAAAACTCCGTAAGAAATAAAACTTGCTTCGTGTAAGTTTTTTCTGGGAGAAATGCCGTGTAACTCGAGGCTCCTGCTCTTCTCGAGTGAGTGACGGGCGACTGTGTGACGACGAGCGTTCGGCAGGTCTCGACACTCGCCACTCGTCCTTCCGCGCCACTTGGCCCTCACTTGTCCCTCTCTTGCCACTCGTCTCTCTCTCGCCACTCAACCCTCTCTCGGCACTCGTCCCTCTCTCGTCACTCGTCCTTCTCTCGGCACTCGTCCCTCTCTCGCCACTCGTCCCTCTCTCGCCACTCGTCTCTCTCTCGTCACTCGTCCTTCTCTCCCCGCTTTGTTCCATATATAGTAGAAATATTATAACACGTTTAAAATAAGATTAACTTTATTGATATCATCATACCGACATTATCCCGGTATCCCTATTTTCCCCTTTTTGTATGCGGACTTACCGCGTAAACGGATACAACCTGGAGCTGTTTTGGCAAGTCCAGTGAACTTTAAGACAACCAAGCAGGCAGGTTCACGATGATGCCATTGGTAATTCTGTGGAGCTGCAGGCTTTGCGTGCCCTAACGTCCCAACTTTAGATTGCATTGCCATTTAAATTAGAAAAGCTTCGTAAAAGTTTGTCAGGATGGACCAGATCTTCAATTTCGTCAAGTATTGCCTCACTCTCTACCCCAAATCGAACTGCATCTCAATACGTTTTCTTTGAAGCGTTCGTCTCAAAGACGGTCTTTGCGCGTCGAGGAATACGTTGTTCAGGGTGTCATTTCATTCATTCTGCAGGAGGTAGGATTGCTTAGGAAGCATGTTTGCTTCACCTGGATATATTTCACATTTCTTCAGTCAATTTCTAGAAAATATCACCAACCAACCAACAACAACATGCATTAGAAAAAAATGATTTCAGGTCGTAATACTTAATTTGTACTTATAATTCTAAGCTCTGGAGACTATTTGTAATGTCAGACTTTTATGATGGGTGGCCCCCTGTAAAATTTAGTCAATTATAGAATTATTTCGGAATTTGAGCTTTTCGTGTCGGCAAAATATAGTTGGAGAACATGACCATGTTTCAGTAAGCAACATTTAAAGGACCCTGACTCGCTGTCCTCGTCTGCCTAGAGAGACTGGCCATTTGTTGCAAAATGAGCGGCTAATTCGATAAAAATCGGGAACGAGAGCGAATTTCTGAAAGTAACCAGCAGTGAGAGAAAATTCTGTAAGTCAAATAGTTCGTTTTTTTTTCTAAAAATCGAAGGCAGTTGATTTTTGTTCTATTAATGGAACGTAGAACCCAGGAACTGTCGAGCGATGCCATTACTTGCGATGTTCGTTGAGTTTTACAGGCTTCATGTAAAATAAAATCATCTCACTTAACTTTAGCTCATGTAATTCGTCTTAAATGATATTCGGGCTAGACTAATTTCTTAAAATCGTCTAATATAAAATAAACATCGCATTCAAGTTATTAAAGGAAAAGTTCAGGACCACCATTATTTACTTTTCTGAACTCGCACTCTACAAACTACAAAAATTAGATGACCGAAACACGCTTATTCAAGCTCTGACAGACATAGAAAAACGTGTTACTGCTCCACTATTTTAATGAATGTATTCATGAGAATCCCATTTGAATATTTGCAACAAAATATCGCCAGAAATTTAATCGCTGAAAGTGCCCCAGATTTTCATTAGGTAGAGCAAGCTATTGTCTGGCGAACGAAAAACACCACACTCACAATTTCATTTTATCCGTACTTACGTACAGAAGCAGAAATCAGAGCTTGCGGCGATACGTGACAGTTTCACCAATAGCAAAATTTGAAACAGTACAAACGAGTTATAAAATAGTTCATGATCTGATAGGAATAAACTGGTATCTCTATTTAATGAAGGCATTTTTAGATTATAAAAATCTTATCATGGAAAATACAGGAATTATTTATCCCACGTGTAAGAATGTTGGCCGATACATAGGAGTATAATTGATTGAGGAAAATTCGGCTCCATCGAAAGAAGAAACTTTTTTGGACAATATTGTTGAAAACTCTGAAAATCTGTTAATATAATTTTAATATAATAAAGTTCTCAACACGAAAATGAAAATAATGATCAATTAATATCTCCACGCATGCAAAAAAGAACTATTTATACGTGGCAATTTAAAATTTTGTGATAACGCTCAGAGTCAGCCAATTCCTATGCAATGCTCTAGAAATAGGGATACTGTACTGAGTGTTATTAACTTCGTTAGTACTGATTTGGAGTTGTGCTGCTCAGCAAATCGGATCACGTTTTATAAGAGGGAGTTTCGTGTTATACTGCACAGCAAATCGGTTCACGTTTATAAGAGGGAGTTTTGCGTTGTACTGCACAGCAAATCGGTTCACGTTTTATAAGAGAGAGTTTTACGTTATGCTGCTCAGCAAATCGGTTCACGTTTATAATAGAGATTTTTACGTTGTGCTGCACAGCAAATCGGTTCACGTTTATAATAGGAAGTTTTGCGCTGTGCTGTACAGCAAATGGGCTCGCATGCACGCGATTACGCCGCTCTGAACATTCATTCAAGGAATGCGTTTGTAAAATCTCATCGTTTGCTGTCGTTCCCCTACGTCATTAATTGTCTTCAGAGTTTTACCTAGAAACAATTCCTATCCGGAGCAGTGCAATAACAATTTCCGTTGCCCCCAAATGTCAATTGTTATTGTATCTGGTAGGTGATTTTGAGCGCCCCAAGGAGCAATATTTTAACGAAATGCCGCCCGTTGCACCAGCGGCGTCAACAGTGAACATTTTATAGAACTGTTACGAGCAGCTTGGGGTGAGCGAGCTGTCCAAATTGTTTATATTAAACTGAGCCGTACATTTGCCGTGAGACTGAGCTCGAGACTGCGTTCGCAAGCACCTATTTTTCACTCGTTTGCTTTTGCGTAATTTTGTTATAGAATTCTTCAGGCAGGAATGAAAAATATCAACCTAATTAGCTGTTAATAATTTATTTAAAGCCTCAAGTTTCAGGCATGAAAAACCTTATGCGATTTCAATGAAGAAAAAAATTACCGTAATAAAAGATTTAAATTGTTTCTTTTTTTCAATAGCATCAGACCCGCAGCTACGTTTGCTTGGCCGGGACAAATACTGCCACGGAAAAGGTCGACAGAGATGAATGCCACTGAGATCCATACAAGATGAAGACTGATCAGGACCGCGGCCATATTGAATCTCGATCATTGCTCCAGATCACTTCATTCCATCAATGGTAGTTACGGTATCGGCGTCGCATGCGTGTTGTTACATATTGCAGACCATACGAGGAATGACATAGCAACAGAATTGTGAAGTAGGAAAGAGAAGCTTACAGGCGATGCAAAAAAAGTCTAGAAAAAAAAATTTATATGATATTTTTAAAACATGAAGCAGGATAGTGAAATTTTGTGGTTGTGGGTATGTGTTGCTGATAATTTGTTTGATTTTTGTTGTCGAATAGGTTAATATTTAGTGTTGAATTATTTTCCAACGCAATAAAATTTATATACGAGATGTTTTCCGTTGACTCCTCATGTGGTATCTCAGATACCAATGAAGTATAAGACCCTGATGTGTTTTTATGAATGAATGGTCGTAACACTGAAATAGACATTCTCTTGAATCTAATAAGTTGGGTTCACGAACATGAAAATTTTTTAATATTATAATTTAATTATAGGCAGCAAAAGAGTAAATTGATTATTAATTGCTTTATTATGTGAGTATCGAGTTTTTATCCTACGCATATAAGTCATCCCTGATATGGTGCGAGTGTGCAGTTCACGCGCGTCGGTAATACCTCTTTACGCAGTTGCAGCTGATCTTTTGATGTCTCCTGATCCGCCTCAGCGGTCAGAGTCTGAGCAAATGATTTCCTTTGTCCACTCCCCATATAGGAAGCGCCATGCACCTCTCAAAGAGCCAGCGCCTCGCCATAGAAATTCTTATCGGAATTGCGTCTGGGTTCATGCGGATGAGGATCGGTGTGAAACTTGGCGACGTTAGGTTCCAAAGAAGGGCTCAAAGTGGGAGCGAATTGGTCGCTCGGCTCGATATTTTACTAGGGAAGAGTATCCATATTTCTCTGAAACTAGGTTCCTCGAGTACTTCCAGCCTGAAGTGATGAAAATGTAATTTTCGAATGCGGATATCGGCATAAAAAATGGGAACTTTATTTTAACATTTTATTCATAGATGTAATCATATACGTGGAATCGGTGGACGTGTTGAAGTTCGGTATAATTAAATGAGCTAATCTGTCAAACTTCTATGGTTACAAGATTAACCCCAATTGCTTTTAGCCAGCTTACAATAGCGCCGAGAAGCCAGTGAGAACTATCGGCAAAAAAAAAACTCCAAATTAAAATGAAAAATCCTCTATATACTAAATAGAAACACCAGATAATCAATGGTCCTAAATGGTCTTTTTCATGGAGACCCAATTAAATAACTGACAGGTAAGTCGGCAAATGTATTAAAAGAGAAACAGAAGATATTTGAGATGGTCATGCCAACATTGGAGCTACGACGCTCTAGTAAAATGAAAATTTAGGCCACATATAATACAAACTTATCATATTTCGATATACTTTAAAAACGCATTAACTTTCGCGGACCAAACGGGCCATTTTTCAACAAAACGTTTTTACATATGACACACTTGAACGCGCACATCAATGAATAACGAGAAGTTTTTAGCATGTCGTATAAGTGAGTAGAAATGATGATAAATTAAGATTGCTGTGGACTCTTAAATTAAAATGTAAATATTTGCCTGTACTTACAGAACCAACAGATATGATGTAAAGAGCGACACGTCAGCTGAATTTTTTATTCTAATTGCACGCTTATATAGTGAAGCTGCGGGAACGGGAAACATTCAACTTAAAGCCGTTCTTCCATCACTAAAATCGTTGTTATTTTAGGCCACACAAAAGCAGAAGCTCGCTCATCAGGGGCTGCATTCTTTTTTAAGGCCGAGAAACACCGACGATTGAGAGACTTTTTTTTGGCCACACCAAATAAATGACCAGCTTGAGGCGGGAGATTAGCGAGGCAGTCTGGTGAAATGGTCGAGATTATCTCGAAAAACTGGGCCATCAGAGAAAACTTTTCTTCGTCATGGATTGATTATTCAAGTCTTCTGGTGAAAACTTTAAGCAGCTGCTGCATCGTTGATTTATTCGCCTCCTGATCATCTGCCATTATATGAGAAATTACATAAAAAAATAAAACTTGTTAAAGGGACCGTCTCCCTCTTACGTATGAAACCTTTTTCATTTATGAACGGATCGTTTTGAAACTTGGTACACATATGTAAAACAGAAATCTAAGAAATTTTTGTTCCTGTCAATTTTCGAAAAATATGAAAGAAAACGTGAAATTCATAGAAAACTGCGAAAAAAGGGGGTACTTTAAAAATCTATCTCCTCCTACAAATATCGCGCTACAACAGCGAGTTACGTATCATTCGATTTGGAACGATCATATCTAAAATCTATCCGATCATTTTTTTGAACTTCGAATTTGTTCGGAAGAAGGGGGGATTTTCCAAAATTTTCCCAAAAATTTCAAATTTTCCCCACTCCGCCCCCCTTTTTGCAAAATATAATCCAAACTATAACGAAATCGAAAAAATGACCGGATGGTATACAGAGATTTTATTTACGAATCGAATGGTATATGTCTCATCGCTGTAGCTTCAAAACTCTAGGAGGAGATGGATGTAGCTTCAAAAGGATCGATGTAGGAGATGTAGCTTCAAAACTCTAGGAGTTTGCCGCGACAATAAGTGTAATTGTTCAGGAGCGCGCGACAAAGTCCCGCGCGCATAGCAATAGGCTCTCAATGTAGCAAGGTTACAAAACTAAGCGTTACTGCAGCTTGATTCCAGTCAAGGATGGTGGGAAAGACTGCATGCACACCTCCTCATACGACGCCAGGCGGATAACTGAGCTGCAGCTGTAGCAGACACACTATTTAAAGTGCTCGGCATCTAATTTACTCCCATTCTATTTGTTAAAGAACTCCCCCATGGTACCGTTGGATAGGTCAGAATGTCAGCTTTAAGATGAGAATAAAACCGGAAAAGCCAAAATCCAAAATTATAGGGTAGGCGCTCCCTTTAAGAATGGAAGGAAGATGTGGTCTTTCATTTAGGGTAAATGAAGACTGCATGCATCATCTCAGTTTCTTACAACCATTCTCTTTCGATGCTACAATTTAAAGGTGTCAATAAATACGTAGAGTCTATTATAAATTATAAGCATGAATTTCTAATATTTTGTTTAGTAGACGTCTTCGTTAATTTGTGAGATGACACCTGGCGCTATGGTCACCCTCTGGTTTGATGTTTATTAGCTTCTTCGTAAGTTAATTCAATGCAAAGAACGCATAAAACGTCATTGCGTTTCTTTACGTTGTTCGGAACGGTTAAGGGGGAACGATCGCACGTTGATACTTTCACAACGGAAGCAAATATGAGCAGACGGAGATGAGATTCATGGCTGCAATTAAGTTAACCATAAAAAAGTAGATCAGTACTCTCTGCAGTGAGTGATAGAGAGCGCATTTTCTCTTCTGTCCGTGACGTGAAGTCACGGACGGACGGACGGACATGACGAGCACAATAGCGCCTGTTTTTCCATAAATGAGGAAATGCGCCAAAATAAGTGTTATATTGTAATAAACACGTTTATTCAATATCCTTTTTAATTTATCCGGGATTTCTTTTGTGTAAGAAAGTCTGGAAATGTTTTGATCAATCGGCATGTCACTCCAACTATATTCAGGGGAATAGAAGATTAAAAACATGTATATATTCCCTGGAAGACGACGTTTCTCCAGCGCCAGGCAGCAGGTGCTGCTCGCAGCGTCTCAGTGATAGCAAGAGAAACGCGCCTTTTGCCTCCCGGATTGGCACACTGTGATCTGAATTCATAATACTTTTCCATACAAGCTCTTGGAAAGCGGTAATGACTGAATTTAAAATGTTTCTTTTTATTTTTAATTTATTTTTTCTAGCTTTGTATCATCGATAAAATGCACAGTGTCAAGCGTTTGAAAAATCTCTAAATGAATGTTTCCAATTCATTTCTAAAAATGTATATTTCCAAAAAATTTTCTTCCATTCCGACAAGCCACATTCGGAATAAAAAATCAAAAACTTGAACTTTACTTCTAAGATAACTTTTGACCATTCACTTAACAGACGCTGCAGTAAAGACTCTTAAGACCACAGACTTAATTCTTTTGCGAAGACTGGGCGCTTCTTCGCACGTTTTACGGCCTTCCAATTTGCTTAATTAGAAATAAAAATTCCAAGTTGTCGTGTCATTAAGGTCGAGCGTGAGGTGACTGCCATTCATTGACGTGGCAGCTTCTCAATTGAGATGAATGCTATGGATTTATGAACAGGATTTTTCTACTCTGCTTCAAACTTGTTACAGACAAGTGCGCTGACGTAATGCATGGGGAACGGATATGTATAAAAGAATTTCCAATGAAAACGCTGGTAATGAGTACAGAAACTCGCAGATACACAAAGTGTGCTTTTATAATTATTATTAGTGGTTAGATCAATTTTATCTTATCGGATAATTGATCAAATCCATATTGATTTAGAAAAACGTGACGCATGAATGTTAGCTATCTTATACATTTATTCATTTCGGCCAAATTCAAGTTATGTTGATACAAAGACTATGACCTGGATCAGCCTTACACATCATTCCAATGAGGGTTAAACATCGATAGGATTTGTACGGTGTCAATGTAAAGCAGCAGGTATTATTAAACAGCTCCTAAAATGCTCTGGATAAGAGCTGTCTCTTATACACATCTAGATGTGTATAAGAGACAGNCGACCAGACAGTCTCCCTCATCACGACCAGACAGTCGCCCTCATCACGACCAGACAGTCGCCCTCATCACGACCAGGCAGCCATCGATGCCCCGGCATCAGCTGCTGATGAGGGCTCATGAGAAACTCTTCGACAGGCCATGACTCAGCAAATATATTGTGCTCCGTGTAATTTATATCACAAACTTGACTTAATAATCAGTTTTGTTTGGGTCAACTATAACTCAAATACGGAACAAATTTTGAAATTCAGGTATTGGTGTATGTTTTTCTAAGGAATTAAAGTAATGCGTTTATGATACAAAATTGATCATCCTGCCACGGTAATTCAGATCATCAATATAAAAGAATGATGAAGATGAGCTTAGATATTGATAAGAATATAAGGATGAAGCGAGTGAGGGTTGGATGAATAATCAAGATGTTGAGGAATAATGAATGAATTGTGTTATTTAATTCTATTTTAGTCAAAAATTTTCTGACATAACGAATAACTTTTCGCCATTGAATAACCGAAAGCTTATGTAGAAATAATTAATAACGAGTTTAGCGTTTCATCATAGTTGTAAGCAAGCACAGTAATTTACGTACGTCATCCTACGTGTGTGACCGTAACGTGCATACGGCACCGTGGATAAGATGCACCTGCTCGTGACTGCGCGTGCGCTATAACGAATCCTGGAGATAATACTTCAATATAGTTCTATCAGCCAATTCGTAACTCCGTAAGCCCATCGTAAAGCCGTCAGCCAATTCGAAACTCCGTCAGCCAATTCGCAACTCCGTCAGCCAATTGGAAACTCCGTCAGCCAATTCGTAACTTCGTCAGTCAATTCGTAAGCCGTCAGCCAATCGTAAAAGCCGTCACCAAATCGTAAAGCCACCACCCAATAACAAAATTGATCATCCTGCCACGGTAATTCAGATCATCAATATAAAAGAATAATCAAGATGAGCTGAGATATTGATAAGAATATAAGGATGAAGCGAGTGAGGGTTGGATGAATAATCAAGATGTTGAGGAATAATGAATGAATTGTGTTATTTAATTCTATTTTAGTCAAAAATTTTCTGACATAACGAATAACTTTTCGCCATTGAATAACCGAAAGCTTATGTAGAAATAATTAATAACGAGTTTAGCGTTTCATCATAGTTGTAAGCAAGCACAGTAATTTACGTACGTCATCCTACGTGTGTGACCGTAACGTGCATACGGCACCGTGGATAAGATGCACCTGCTCGTGACTGCGCGTGCGCTATAACGAATCCTGGAGATAATACTTCAATATAGTTCTATCAGCCAATTCGTAACTCCGTAAGCCCATCGTAAAGCCGTCAGCCAATTCGAAACTCCGTCAGCCAATTCGCAACTCCGTCAGCCAATTGGAAACTCCGTCAGCCAATTCGTAACTTCGTCAGTCAATTCGTAACTCCGTCAGCCAATTCGTAACTCCGTCAGCCAATTCGTAACTCCGTCAGCCAATTCGTAACTCCGTCAGCCAATTCGTAACTCCGTCAGCCAATTCGTAACTCCGTCAGCCAATTCGTAACTCCGTCAGCCAATTCGTAACTCCGTCAGCCAATTCGTAACTCCGTCAGCCAATTCGTAACTCCGTCAGCCAATCATAAAGCCGTCAGCCAATCGTAAAGCCACCAGCCAATTACTGAGGGCATTTCAAGGTAAAGCAATCAATCATAGACGTTAAATCAGCCGCTACGTGTACTTAGGCCCATACATGTGCTTCAGCGAGTCGTGACAGCACGCGGCCGCTGAACACCGACATGGGAGCCCGGCAGTGAGACTGGGGGAGCGTCTTTGAAGCTTGTGACCACGGAAGCGCCTGCATTAATCAATTAAGTTTCAGCACATGTGCGCTCAAAGATCTTGGCTTGGCCTGACCATCAGATATCTACGCAATCTTCTCAATTTATTGGGTAATTAAAATAAAATTCAAAGAAAACGTGTTGTGCAGACATAAAAGAACACTTGAAAATAACGTCGAAAAATACCAACTAACGCAAATCTATTCTCTTATATTGCAAAATACCTTACTGTTGTTTCTATTGAATATTGACTGAAGAAAATAGTTCGGCAGTAGGACGGCGGTAGTAAAGAGTTGGAAAATAAAATGAATTTCCCACTGGGCAGCACACACAAGTTCGGCGAGCGCCATTGCTTTAAATCAGCTCAAATCTGTAGATGATCGGCCCACAAAGACGGCGCGCTTATTCCTGGCGATATGTGACGATAATAAAAGAGAATTGCTGGGTGCCTCGGCGAGAGAAGTTCTGCTGTAAAACCCTACAGCTTCTGCCATCGTTACCACAAAGCTCGGCCATTAACAGGACCTCTCCTGTGCGCGTAATGGACTCTACCACACACCCAGATAACGGATTAAGTCAAGCCGTATGGTAACGACCGAAATGCAACTCGCTTTAAGGAAAAACGGGCTTTGTACAGCAACGTAAATATCTCCTTAACGGCTACTTGTGCATTAAAGGTTCAGAAAACTGCGGGGAACTCAAAATTATGCAGCCGTAGTATTGGGAAGTGCCGGTGTGGTCACGGTTATGTGCAGGGAAAGTAAACATCGTGCGCACGCGGCATATACATGTATGTGTAGTGAAAAACATCGCCGTGAAAATGCCGATTATCTCTTACTTGTACGCCCAAATATTTATTATTCATAAAATACTAAGACATAGATCTGTAGACGAGAACCCGAATAAGACAAATTCCAGAAATCTTCTTGGTTTCCGGCTTCGTGTACTGCAGCCCCCGCTACGAGACTTCGTGTTACGAGACTTCATGTTAATTATTGCGAGACTTCGTCTTAATTATTACTAGACTTCATGTTAATTATTGCGAGACTTCGTGTCACGAGACGTCTACGAGACTTTGTGTTAATTGTTACGAGACTTTGTGTTAATTACTACGAGACTTTGTGTTAATTATTACGAGACTTCGTGTTAATTATCACGAGACTTCTTCTTAATTATTACGAGGCTTCGTGTCAATTATTACGAGACTTCGTGTTCTGAGATTTTCTATTAATTATTACAAGAATTTGTGCTAATTATTACGAGACTTCGTGTTACGAGACATTGTGTTAGGTATTACGAGACTTTGTGTTCCCAGACTTTTTATTAATTACTACGAGACTTCGTGCTCCGAGACTTTGTGTTAATTATTACGAGACTTTGTGTTCCCAGACTTTGTATTAATTATTACGAGACTTTGTGTTAATTATTACGAGACTTTGTATTAATTATTACGAGACTTTGTGTTAATTATTACGAGACTTTAAATTATTACGAGACTTCGTGTTAATTATTACGAGACTTCGTGTCCCGCGGCTCCTCACGAGCGTGCACGCCGCCGGCTCCCAAGAAGCTGCGTCGACCGTCGCTCAAGCTGGAGCCTGAAAACAACTCAGGCTGCTAATGAAATGCAAATATCAGCGCACTAACGTACAAAAACTGCCCGATGCTCATCACCTCATCGATGATTGGACAATTTTGGATAATATTTCTGGAGCGTCGCCGCCTTTGCAATCTTCAGGCTTAGTGCTTCGTAAGCAGAGCGCAATTGAACTTGGATAGAATTGGATACATTATAATTATTTTCACAGTGAATTATAATTATTTTCAATGTGGTGAAATTGTTCAGAGATTAAATAAGAAATTTTGAGTTTTGAAGAAGTGATCGTCGTCTTTGACAAACTTCCTCACACTTCCTTTCCAAATTTCATTGTATTTCAGAATCATCATAACAGTCAAGACAAGCTTCATTGCATTAAATATCAGTCTAATCATATTTAAAATGAGAATAATCATATTCATTCTAACTACATTACATTCAAGACGAGCTAAACCACAGGCAATACAGGCTTGTTCAAATTCAATGCAAGCTCTATCGCATGCAATGCAAGTTTCATCTCATTCATGACAAGCTTCATCGTGACATTCAAAACAAGATTCATCACTAAAACTTTTGATATATTGCCAAGCTTTGTAATGAGACTGACACAAAAAAGTTTGGCTAAAAATTTCACGTTATTTATGAAATTACTAAAAGAACTGCCTTGGCATTCAAGATAAAACCAGTAAGGACTCAGAGAAGGCTTTTTCCTTCAATTCCATTAACAATGTCGGTGCCGTTTTCAGCCTCACTGGTAATTTTCCGTCACCAAAAGAGGTCTCATTTTACGAGATCCACGTCCTCAAAGTTCACGGGCAGAAAAAGAAGCATAATTTTTGGTCTCATTTCGTGACCTGCGCGCTATATGTCAGGACCATTAATTTTAAGACTGTGCTTAGACGCAGCGTCGCGGTGTTTGTTACTCCAGTGAACGCTCTACGCGAACGTCAAGTCTGAGCCGCTGTATATCCCGGGCACGAAACGTCGGCCATACGCAACTTAAATATTTATTTTAAGGAAGAATTATGCCCCAGTTGGGCTAGATTCCTCTTGTAATTTTTTTTTTCTAGTGTAATGGGAATTTAAATCGATGAAAATCTGTGTAGGTCTGTTTTAGAGTCTGCAATCT
The DNA here is from genome assembly GCF_000764305.2 of Hyalella azteca. NCBI lineage: Eukaryota > Metazoa > Arthropoda > Malacostraca > Amphipoda > Hyalellidae > Hyalella > Hyalella azteca. The sequence goes on from NW_025946613.1 coordinate 114,008, forward strand.
AAAAGTTTTAAATGATCATCAGAATAGAGGTGGAAAAAATCATGATTGTTGCAATGCTGGTTGCTCTAGAGCAACCTATAAGAGACAGAAAAATTCAAAACTTCGACGTCCGCTGATAAAATCCAAGCTACGCTTGATTGTGAACCAAGAATTTTCACTTGCGTTCGGATAAAAAAAGCTACAGTGAGAAGCACCAATCTCGAGTTTTACTTCGGTTGCCCGTTCAAAAGTCAATTCCAGTTTATGCAAGTCATCTTTTTGTTACCTGAATGATCAGTATTTTGATAGATATGAAAAGTTACTAAAAATATACTTGCGGCTGAACAAAATGAATTTCTCGTTGAATTTAGATGGAAAGTAAAAGCAGCACAATATTTCGGAGAAATTTCAGTCTGTTTTTTAACAATAATAAATGAAATTTGAAATTTTTACTTTATTGAACATTTTTTATTAATTTTTTTATGAAATGAAATTTTTATTTGAAGTAAAACACTCTAGTGTTATAATTCAAAGAAGTATAAGAGTTCATGGAAAGTTCAAGAAACTACTTGCAGCTTTAGTGCTACAGCCATAAATGCACTCGAACTCATCAGAATTAATTTCACTGGATATGAAGCCCCAGAAATATAAATGCTTTAAAAGAAAATTGAAGTCGCGAGCGCTGGAAAGCGAAACTTCAAGACGGCATAATTGATGCCTTAGCGCGCGACTTTCCGTCGCTCTTTGAATGATACGTATTTTCGTGATTGAATTACGCCGCCACTGAGTTATTAAATTTATTATATGCAGATAGGACGTTCTCGCAGACATTGAAAGGGAAGCAACGATGATATATTGCCTATGAAAATGATGAAGATATTTATTGATAGAATACCCAAGCTTAGTTTCGGATAGTTTAAAAGTTGCTGCGATCATTAGACGAGTTGGTAATCTTAATGCATGGTATAAATATTTTTTAAATATCCCCACCAAAATTCTGAATCATCGCTAAGTAAATTTGTTCTAAAGAATTATTTCAGTGACATAAATTGTTAAGTCGTGACTGCGATTCTAGCATGCAGTAAAATGCGTCGGGGAGCTGCCTCTACATAAACCACCCGTCCGTAAACCTTCGGTAAATTCGAGATCATTCTTGCTAAGACTTCAGAAACTACTTGCAGCTTTAGTGCTACAGCCATAAATGCACTCGAACTCATCAGAATTAATTTCACTGGATATGAAGCCCCAGAAATATAAATGCTTTAAAAGAAAATTGAAGTCGCGAGCGCTGGAAAGCGAAACTTCAAGACGGCATAATTGATGCCTTAGCGCGCGACTTTCCGTCGCTCTTTGAATGATATTTTCGCGAGTGAATTACGCCGCCACTGAGTTATTAAATTTATTATATGCAGATACGACGTTCTCGCAGACATTGAAAGGGAAGCAACGATGATATATTGCCTATGAAAATGATGAAGATATTTATTGATAGAATACCCAAGCTTAGTTTCGGATAGTTTAAAAGTTGCTGCGATCATTAGACGAGTTTGTAATCTTAATGCATGGTATAAATATTTTTTAAATATCCCCACCAAAATTCTGAATCATCGCTAAGTAAATTTGTTCTAAAGAATTATTTCAGTGACATAAATTGCAAAGTTGTGACTGCGATTCTAGCATGCAGTAAAATGCGTCGGGGAGCTGCCTCTACATAAACCACCCGTCCGTAAACCTTCGGTAAATTCGAGATCATTCTTGCTAAGACTTCATACCTCGTGTGGAATGATAGACTGATTATTCTACAGACTCGCAGTGTGGAATGATAGTCTGACATTCTACAGATTCGCACAGACTTTATTCGTCGCGCGGAATGATAGTGTGGCAATTCTCGGGAGACGTTACGGATCACACTTCAATTTCTGCACGCAAAAGTCGACATATTGCCGGCAATGTGGTTGCCTTGAATGCAGTTCGCAAGATCAGCTGTATTCTGCCGGCACCACTTTTATATCATTTCGACATACTGCCTTGGTTACTGGGGTGATGTTCGAACGAATATAATTTATGGTTGACTTCATGGATCATTCCAGTATATACAAAATAATTGAGATACGAACATGCATATTCTTAAACTTTGTGCAATGTGAACAGCAACGTGAATAAAAGTTTGCATCGAGTAAACTGCAATACGAATTTAGTGTTTTCGAAATATATGAAGTCAATAATTAAATTTCTGCAGTAAACGCAGGCTTTTGCTGGACGCGGAATCCTCTTACAATAAGACGCGATTAAATTTTAAACAATGCAGAAGTTTGGTCGGCTTCAATACGTACGTTCGAGGCAGTCAGGATGAAGGCTGATTTCTTTTAGTATATATAAAAAGAACTACAAGAATTACACAGAAATTTTATAGGAAATATTTAAATTCGTCGACAAATCCTCAGCTTCCTCGGTTTTGTGGTCATTCGTTAATTGTATTCGCATTCTGAAAAAACTTTAGCTCGCAGCAGTCGGACGCGTTTGTCGACAGGAAGTATTAATTGAAATAATTTAAAATGTATTAACAATTCATTTTATTAATAATTTATAACTAAATGTTGTGGACACCAAATTGCAGAACAAGAATTGAATATGACTATATATTACAGCTGCCTAAAATGTATTGAATAAGTGATGCCAAGAAGCAATGAAGTCAGGCTGGCAATTTTACACCCCAAATTTCGACCACGCGTCCCGCTCATGTTGTGAAGAACTTGCTCACTGAATTAAATTATTTATTAATGCATTTTGAACTATACAACTAAGTTTATTCATTAAAAAGTGTAGCACACATTAGATGATTGGTTTTCGTATAGATTTTGCTAAAGACTGAAGCTGAAACTTATGAAATTATGCTTCTCTGTGTTAATTAAATAATGGATCCAAATAGAGAAGGAGAAATGTGTCACTATTACGAATATCTAAAAAACAATGCTACAGTATAATTAGAAAATTTTCATTTGCAGTTGTACCAATAATAATTTCGAATCATTCGTGTCTGCAATGAGCCTGCCATGCATTGCACAACTTTTCAAAAGGGGTCGCACGCTAGAAACTTTTACTCTCAGATAAAGTTCTAATGTTCTTCTATATTTTTCTCTCAGATAAAATTCTTTCTAAATAAAGTTTTAAAAATAAATGTCACAGCTAAAAGCCAATCGCACAAAGTCACGATGAGGCAAAAGGAAGGATGAAGCATCAGGCCTTCTGCCCGATGAGCGATGAGCTCAGCTCTGTAATCCCCTTTATATGAGCTGTATATATAATCCCCTTTAATCCCTCATATATGAGCTGTAAACCTCAAACTCAAGGGGAATAAGATGTCGTCTCGGTGAACCTTCTCTCTTTAGCAAGACAAAAATCAGCGGGTATTGCAGACCCAAGTTTCAATCAAGATTTTACAGGACTTGTTACTGCATCTGTAGTTTTATTACCAACTTACAATTAACTTTTAACGCCCTCCGCATGATCTACATCAGTAACCGTGGCGACAGTGTCAGAAATTACAGGTAATCCACATTAGCAAAACTGCCCGGCTTTGAATTTGAGCAATTTCAAGGAAGCAGTGTAAATATCAATCCCTTCTTCAGTACACCTGGGCACTTGTTGTTGTTAATGATGGGTTTTCACAGCCATTTGAATTGTTAATAGAGAAAAATAATGAAGATAGCCATTAAATTTAATAATTATTTTCCGCTCCTGTGTCTAAAGGTCCTTTAGTTGGACTTCTTTTCGATAGGGCAACGGTGCGGCTATCATTCAAATTAGATTTTCTAATGAACTTTTATGCTCAACGTTCAGAACTTTCACTTAATAATTAGTATACGCCAAACAGCTAAGCCGTCGTATGGCGTCCAATGATACCAGTCATATCGAGGCGCTCACCGCTATTCGAGTCTCTGTGAAATAATCCTGTAAAATAATGAGTTTTCAGGGCGCACAGTTCTACCATGAGCCGCTTTAGGAAAGATTGTTTTGAAATGAGAAGTATTTGTTGGTAAACTCCCGCTCTAAAATAAGCTGCTCGCTTTTTTTTTCTCTCCACCGTAGCACGCTGGCTGAAAAGAGATATTTTGCAGATATTATTCATGAGGCAATATTGCGTTGTGTGGATTTATGCAGGATAGACCCATACAAGTTTTATGTTACGCATAAAAGAAAATAGGTTTTACGGAACTAGAATAGTTAAACATGGAATAAATAATTCGACGCTGGAACTGTAATTGATTTTTAGGTTTGCAATGTAAATTGGACAATTTCGGTGCAAACAAACGCTACGATAATTAAGCTGTTCTTAGTGATTTATTTCCACCATTAAAAAAAACATAACTGATATCAGCTCTTAAGGAAATTATTATTTTTTCGCGTGTGATTTGATTGTGATGATTGCGGAGTGGCAGATGTAAAAAAAGGGTTTAATTCCCATGTCACTATTTTAGCAAGAAATTTGAAGTCTGACTTCAAAACAGCAGATTCACCAACGCAAACTTAAATAAGTAATTAAATAATCATGAGAGTGCATGGCATGTCCTGTAGGCAGAAAAAATATTAATTGATCGATCGAACTAGAGCTCGTTAAAACCAAAGCTTTCGATTAAATAAAGTAGAGAGAAGAATTGAATTGTTCTCATTTCCTATACTTCTGCGGGATGGTGCGCAATCCCAGCTCTTCACAGTCCACTGACCGCCCTCAATTCAGATCAGCTCAGGAGTTTTAATTCAGTATGGAATGGTCTGACGCAACCGCCATCACTGGAACAATGAAAATAAAGTTCATCTCTAATTCCCATCAGCGATGCGGTGGATTAGGAAGTCGAGCGCCAGAGAAAAATCTTGTCTGGGAAATCGAGGATCGCTTGTGCGGTCGAACGAAATTAGGGCAAGTGGTTTTTTGGAAAATCATAGATATTTCCAGGAAATGGAAATGGTTAGTTGGAAACTATTTTATACGGTAACCAGATTTTCCAATATTATTAATCAACATTGTAATAGTTTACAATTAAATTTAAGTTAACGCTTCAAATTGAATTTGTTGATATAATGATAATATGGTTTATCTTCGGAATCCTAAAAAATATAAATTGAGTAAATCTATAACACGAAGCCAATACTTCCTTCGTCTTGCAAGACTATATTGAAGATATCACATGCAGGTGTTAACAAAATAGCTTTATTCGTTGCCCTGAAAGCCTGTGCGTGTACGCTGAATAAGTCCCCTGACATAACTGGAAATGCTGAAGCATGAAACATTTCACGAGCGGTCGTCACATCGTCACAATGGCTGCCTTGTCATCGAATTGATGGAATCCATTACTCTTAAGTACTGTACAGTTCAGTTTGATGAGGTTTTATATGAACCATTTCATTTCCAATTAATCTTTCAAATTAAAACGTAGACCATGCTTGTTTAGATTATTTTCCTTTGTCGTATTCTCACACTAGCTGCCATATTTGCCTAAGCAGGTTAAAAAAATTTACTTATAAAATGTTCTCTAATGGCTTCACTCAAGCTGCGTGACGTTGCAGTTGTGTAGTCATCATGGTCAGTCGACATTTAGTATACTAGCGAATTTAAGTTTTTTCTTGCATCCGTTAAAATGTCATTATAAACTCAAAACTTTAACATTCTTTCGTAAAGCTCCTTCAAAAAAACAAAATTGTACAATAAAAAAAGTTTCTTCGTTTCAATAAATTCCATAATAGGTAGATATTTTTAGAACATTCTATTCTGGTAGATATTTTAGAACATTACGCGTGGATACTGCAACGAGAAATCACGACTGATACCTGAGCCCTGGCCTGACCCTGCCTCATGCAGATGGCTCGCCGGCATCCATCAAAATGAGTTATGACGGCTTCACTGCGCCGCTGCTGGACCACTCACAAGCCTGTGATAATTAGTGACAACACTAACAAAATTTAAGAGTCGCCCCAGCTTCTGGTAATCCAAATCAGAAGCTGCCGCGACTGTAAATTTTCACTGGGTAACAAAATTTAGAGTCGCCCCAGCTTCTGGTAATCCAAATCAGGTGCTGCCCGTCTGAAAAATTTTCACTGGAAAGACGCACACTAGGAAACGACGTACAGAAATTGCTTCAGACATTCCTAGTTTCTGTGATGATGCCCATTTTAATTTCACCTTCAGTTGAGAACAAAGAACTCGCAAATTCATTCCTTTAATTGGTATAATTTTGCAACTTTTTATTCACATTGTTAGTAATTTAGATTACAAAATTTCTTTCCTTGCAATGTTTTGGGGTCACACGATTGTGGTACTGAAGGAAATATCTAGTGGTGTGAATTTAACGTTACTCCTAGACGCAGGCTGGTGCTGTAATCGGTGTTACGGTGTACACCATTAATCCTGGAATTCCCTTTTACCAGGAGATAAAGGAAGACCTCGAGCCTTCAATCTGGTCCAATGGTTCCAGGCGATCGCTTTGGTCACCCGCCGTAATTCTTTCCTGACGAACTCATCCTTTGATCGCCTTCAGTTAGTAGTTCAGAGCTGGACAAGAAGGACTTGCAATTTTTTTCTAGTGCCTAATTTTTTCGGTGAGTATCATGGCAGCTCGGCAGCCAATTAATCGTTGCCGCTCCTCCAAAACTCTACCGCTCCTAAGGCTCGAATTCATTCGTCAAAAGCAAGCTGTTGAGTTTTTCAGTTCTGAGACAGGCATTCGTTTGAGGCGAACTAGACTCAGTGGAACTCATTTCCAAGCTACCAAAAGAACCTTCAAGCCAACTGTTCTGATGAATGGCCTGCTTTTGGGAGAATTATTGCCAGATCTGTGAAACAAATAGAGCGGACTACCTCACCGTAATTTCCAAAAAGCTTGCCTATCAGTCAAAAATGATTTTTATGCGTCGTATCTCGACAATTAAACCAAACCAACATTCACCAGAACGCATTTTTGCCGAGCAATATCAAGGCTTTGAGAGCAATATTCCTCTGCGAATAAAACAAAAAATAATGCTGACGATATTGGCTAACGGTACAGACGCTCTTCCTTTATAATGTATTGATATTTCCTGCAGCTCATTACTTTCTTCTTGAACCTAAAATATGAGAAACATGCGTTGATAGCGGTAAAGCGTAACCTTCCTGCCATCCTCAGTATGATTTTTCTTGTGCGTTTGTAAATATTAAATTGGCATTTTCCTCAAACCTCATCGTAAGGTGATAGCTGAAGTGTCGAAATTTCCATGAGCTAAATTTTACAAAGATTGCTGTAAAATTTCAGAGATTTTTCAATGCAGATTAAATTACTCATATTACTCACATTTTTAGCTATTGGATAGGTATGAATTTGTAATATATTACCTAATATTTTAGCATCGTTGCAAAATTTTTCTAAACAATGGCAAGAAAAGAAGAATGTCACCTTTTTTTTATTTTTACGCGTAGAGCTTGGAAAATGTCAACTGTTTGCATGAGCACGTTACTCTGTGTCAGGAAGTTTCCTGACTGTTTTAGACGTACAAATTTTGAAGCCCTTTTACGGAGAGCAGAGCTCTGCTGTGCACAAATTAGTTTAGGGAGCTCCCCTCGGAGAAATGCTGTACCGAGGGGAAAACCTTGGAGTTTCTGGCGGCAACACTATCAGGTCCTAATGTCTTCTGGCAAGAGGATAATTGCCCATCAGCGATCCATTGTGTCCGGACATGGGATGGATTGGTCCCGTGGCTTCGTTGACTCTGATCTTTGCTTTGGTTAACATTGGTCGCTCTGCAGTGTAGGTATATATGACCTCTGTTTGGTCTCAATGTATAAGATTTTTTTCATTTTGTTGCAACACAGAATATATTTGGTGCATTGGTTGGTCATCGATCTCATATAATACTTGATAGCTTCTTTAATTTGCTTGTTTTAATTAATACTTCACCTCAACGTAGAGTAGAATGAATATTTTTGAGTTTGGAATGTTTTGGAAATGAAACACTGATCCTATTTACAATCCGTCTTCGTACCGCTGAAATGTCACTCATCTAATTCAAAAGTTGCTGATATCAAGCAAACTTTAAACCTTTGCAGCTTGGAATATATGAAATTGACCTGAAAAAAGTTGGTTCGTTGCCATCGAACAAAGCTTTTTGCTAGCATTCTCTTCAGATGTTTTAATTCAGATGAACGGAAGACATGCACTAGCATGTTAAACCAAGAGAATATGCATGTGCGTACAATAATTTTAGCGTATTTAAGATTTCAAGAAATTACCTACTCTGGAATCCTCTTTCCTCGCTTATCCTTTGAGTAGCTTAAACGAATAATTTGATTGGTGATAGAATTTTAAACTAGGATGATAACATTTCCAGGGCAGTTTCAAATTTTCTTTATCCGATCCGACAACATGTTGTGCTCGTGTTGGCAAAGGGAGTTGAGAATGCAGGAATGGGCTTATGATCAGCCCTGGCCAAATATGACGCCTGATATTGCCAGCCACAACAATGTAGGTGGCTGTCTCTTATCTTCAATATCAGCGCGAGAAGAAATTTTATGCTGTAATATCATCTCCAGAGATGGGCTTGAAGGTGCACCCCCCCCTCTCCGAAAATAGAAGGGAATGTCAGACTCACTGAAGGTAGAAAGTTTTCCTTTAGGAAAGTGAATCAACTGTTGAATACGGAATGATTTTTCTCCAATCGAACAATTTAAAGAATTTAAGCAATAAAATATTTAACTTTGCCATGCGCTGAAAAACCTCTGGGAAGTTGGTTTCTCCTTAAGAGAGGAGAAATTTTAAGAGAGGAGAAATTTAAATTAAATAAATTAAGAGAGGAGAAATTTAAATTTTCGACAAAAATTGAAGAATTGAATTGAATTGAATTTAACCCCCCATAAAAAGAAATCCGGTGGTCGCTTCTCCAATTTAATGTCATTTTAATATATCATGAATGACTGTAGAGCAAGTTAGGGGACCTTGGAACGTTTAGAAAACTATATAAAGGATGGGATTTTCGGTACAAAGATCGATATGTATTTTTATTTAGAAGTTTGTACTACAATAACCCAATTTATAAAAAACGACTGAATCCATGGCACCAGAAATTAGGACAGTCACGGCTGACTTGTAAAATTAACTATATTTTTTACTCTGGTTGCCATCGAAGTATGTTTTCGGCAGTTATTCGTCAATAATTGTTCAAATTCTAAACTACCAAATACACACACCTATACTCCATTTACAGCGCATCTTTTAAATTAGCTCATTATTCGACTCCATGTAAGTTTGCGGCAGGTATCAGTTAATTGAATAATTGACAAAAGACTTAAACCACTTCCCTGAAATGATAACAGCCAATGCGCTGGTGTAAAATTAACATATTTTTCGACTTTGGAGGAGATCCAAGTTTGTTTGTGGCAGTTATTGGTTAATTGCCTAATTATAAAACGACTTAACCCATTTACCTGGAATTATAACAGCCTTCATACAGGTGTAAAATAAACATATTTCTCGAGTTTGTATAAAGATCCTACTTCATTTGCGGTAGTTAATTATTGGTTATAATGCAATCCGATGAAAATTCACATTTCAGTTTCTTCCTGATAGAGTTATCATGAAAAACTGAAATGTAAATATACCTAGAAATTTAGAGATTCAATCAAAACGTTTTCCTTTTACTGATAAGTATGTACGGTAATTTCCAGGCTTGTGTTGCTCGTAAAATTGGAAGCGAAATTATGGAAAATTGAATAACGTAAGTTATCGTAAATAACAATGCGTCTAACGCCAGAGAAATTGTTCACACATGAACTTGTAACGAGTGCATTAAATCTGGCCCCCTAAATATTATGCTTCATTTCTGCGAACTAAAGCATCAAATTTTGTCATTCATTGTTAATTATTTATAATGAAAGGTTGTATATCTCTGTTAGTACCCTCCATCTGCCTAGAAACCAGATTTTCGAGTTCTGTGTTTCAACCTTTATTGAGGGTAGTTAAAACTCTTGGTAAAAAGTTTATATTGCTTTAATCTACATAAATAAATTCAACTAAAATGCCTAGATAAGAAAATCATCTCCAGCTAATTCAAGCTTCCTTTTTAGGCAAATTTATGAGAGATGGTGGGCACAAGTTTTTCTGACGTCCCTTATGGGGCTCGCAGGTGTCGGTGTCGCCACAATGGAGTCAGGACATGACTTCATCAAGTCTCACCAAACACGCACTTTTTGACGCTTGTTTTTATGCGACCGCATCAACAAACAGCCGCTACTAGACCGGCCGCGCCTTATTGAGTTGTAGCTACTACCGTTGTAGCTAGTACCGGCCGCTACTAGACCGGCCTCTTATACACATCTAGATGTGTATAANGCCGCGCCTTATTGAGTTGTAGCTCTGTGGGTGTAGCAAATACAACGCTGAAATTTTCATGATCTACTTTCCTTTTATGAATATCATTCCTAAGATATTCTTTTTATTACTATTACATTATAAATAAATATTATCCTCTCAATGGAGACAGGCCATCGTGTGCGATAAGCTGCACTTTTTGTTTTATTACATGTCCTGCTTTAACATTTTATTGGATGACTCATGGAGCTCCAAAAATTTGCTTAAGTGCGCCGTAAAATTTGCTTGATTTCTGCAGCTGGATTGTCCACCTCTTGAAAGATGCGTTGGATCAGGCAGTAGCTGTAGATCAGCTAATGTCTTTTGCAGTGTATTATTGTAACAGAATATGCCATCAGAGGATCATGTACCGAAGTGCAGAATAATCTTCCGTCGGCGCCTCCTGCAGCAGTAGCTCTTCTAGAAGAGCTTCGCTCTTCTTCTTTCTGAGGCTAATGAGGTCTTAGCTGCACTGACATGGATAGATAATAATAATATAATATATAATATAATATAATATAATATAATATAATATAATATAATAAAAATTTTAATAATAATAATAGATAATAGCTGCGTTATCATGTCGTACTCGTTAATAATAACCGATAGAAACATTACTGGAAAATAGACTGTATTTTATTATCACTGTAAGTGAAAACTATCATATTGAATTAGATATTTGCTGAACTGTTTTACCTTAAACAAGCAATACAGATTTGTAGGATAACGAGATAAATCTCATTGATATTTTACCAAAAACCTGAAAACCCTATTTCACCAAAACTTTAACCCTATAAAACCCTATATGAAGCCTTGCATTAAGCAAGTGAAGTGGTAAGATAAATTGAGATTCTTTTTACTTAAGTCGCGAGAAAATCCTTCGGTATTCTGAAAGTGTTCAGAGTTCGTCCATCATCGACAACAATTCATTCTGGGATTTTTTAATGCACTTGAGGGACAAGGAAGGAAAAGCCAGCCCAATCGCTGCTTCCCGGGGGCAATTTGTTTCCACTGTCACCGAGTGAGTTACAGTACGAGGGGCGAGTGGCCCTTCAGCATAGAAATTTTGCCACCCCTGTGTTTTTTGAGATCAAAACCTGGCACAAGAACTTTCACTCCGAGCAGCCGTTAAAGAAAAGCAAAATAGATGGCGCTTTGAAGAGATAAAACCAACGACAGGTACCCGAAATATTGCTTCTGCCGCGCACGTCTCAGTTGACCACAAGAAACTCGACGTCGACGTGTTTGCGATTCTTAGGGCAACTTTTGGCTTGAGTTTTGCGGCTGATTTGAATATCCGTTCCTGGCAAAACTTAGCACTAAAACATTTGAGCTTCAACGCTGCTGGGACCTTGGAAAGTTAGGGCCCTGTGCTGATGTATGAGCCTTCAAGATGACCCTTGGCCCTTAAGTAGGAAAGGTACCTGTACTTGTAGAGGCTGAAACTATTTGTGAACATTGCTGGAAAAAACTAATTCATGATTTGACAATGACGATGAAGATGTTTCTCAAATCTCCAACATTTAAAAACTTATTGAAATTTGCTACCGATGATTTCAACTAATAAATTTGCAAACGTTGTATGTGAAATTCTAATAAGCATTTTGAAAATTCATGAGATTCTTCCTCTCACGAGTAACTCATACAAATATACGAAAGATTTATGCTATTTGTGCTATTATTGCACAAACTGTGTAGTAAAACTTCATCAAAGGTGCTTGCCGCTTTGAACTCGCGAGGGAATAATTAAATTTCCGATTGCATTGTGTTATTTTTGCTCGCCTCATTAGGAGCGCATTTGCCGTTCAAACAATGGGGAAGGCGGCCGCGGCTTCTCCTATTGATTCTCATTTGCGTTTGTCTTGAAATTTGTCGAGCGGAAAATTTCCAATGGCACTTGAGGCCTCGAGGGCAGACGAACAAGGTAATTAGCCTAGCAAATTGTATTCATTTCTATCGCTTCACTAATTATAGGCACCGCGTGATTGCACTTACCGAGGCCGTTGTTATATGAAAACATTCCTGAAATGTCATTATATTGTTTCTGTACGAACTTAAATATGTCGCATTGTGGAGTTCAAACTTATCGTGGTATTGGCTCATTTGAGGATTAATAGAAACGAATGATTAAGCTCATCCATGCTTCTATGATCACTGCTGAATGCGTTACATTTTACCCAATTACTCGAATCATCATTAGCGATTCATTTGTCCTATTCTGAAGAAGCTTTTAACAAGTTCAGAACTGCACCTGAGATCTAATTAAATGAATGCACTTATTTAATGCACATTACCATGAAACAAACTAATTGGATTAAATTAATTGAAATGGTTACCTTGTATTTCATCTAATTCGACCTCACTGCTACAATTTACAATACTGTTTATGACAAAATAATTATTGTCATATGAACTTAGGTGATACTGCCGGCATGCGGTAAACATTTTAAACTTTGAAATAATCGTACAATAATCATCTAATGAAATGCCCACTCAAGCATCTAATTTATTGAGCAACAGGAAAAAGCGAACGAGCATCGAACTTCCTTTTCTCTGTAGGAACTCTTGGACATCCTGCTTACCGAAGGAACTCTTGGACATCCTGCTTACTGATGGAACTCTTGGAAGCCTTCTTATGAGAGCGCTGTAGGAAGAAGGCAGACTTCCTCAGTAGTGAAGTGTTGTGACTGCTCTCAACTTTATTGTGATGCAGACGAAACTCGAGTGAGGGCGTAAAAAACATTTTAAATGATACGCAGAAAATCAGTTCGCCTTTGAATTGATGTTGCAGAAAAGCTATTTGAGTGGAGTCAAACCAAAAGACACGATAAATTCTCCTCCTAGCAGTCGTGGTACCGTCTAGAATAGAGGCTTCCATCCCATGCCAGTGAGAAACTCTCAACTCACTTGATAAACAGTTCAATGGCATACCATAAAAAATATAACTCAGTACTCACTGCAGTGAGTGACAAAGAGCGCATTTTCTCGTCGACGAAAACTTGAGGTCACGGACGGACGGACAGACGGACGGACGGACATGGCGAGTACAATAGCGCATTTTTTCCATAAATGAGAAAATGCGCTAAAAACAACCAATTTAATTCGTATAACGTATAGATTGAGCGCTTCCTTTATTTTTTAGACTAATTTCGACATCAATTTTTTTAGACTAATTTCGATATTAATTTTGTTGACAAAACGAGAAATTTTATTTGTTTGGGTTACCACACAATCGCAGTAATACATTTGTTCAATAGAGTTACGACACTAACTAAATATAACTTGCAGGCATCAGTGATAAGACTTAATTGGTAGCGAAAGCCGCACAAATATACATCCTATTTTTCAAGAATGGTTTCAAATGTGGGAAAATATAAATTGATGAATGAAATAATATCATTTTATTCTTATTCCACCATTTATCAAAATTCTTTCAACAAAAGTTAACGGTTACCTGGCACAATAAGAGTGAAGGTGAAGAAACGCAATTCGCATGCAAGCTCATAACATAAATCAACTATAATTTTTGACGAGAATGTAACTGTTCACAATTTTTGATAACATTATTGAGCCGCGGGGCCAGTTTCTTGGTCGTGATTCGCATGACTGCTTTGCATTACAGTCAGACAACAGTCGGTGTGTTCTTAGACATGTTGATTTTCATATAAGAAAGCCCATGCTCACGGATGTGCATGGACTTGAATGAAAACAAAAGCTTGTACAGCCAGACTTTTAGGCATGTGAATGCCGTTGCTGGTAGACATGCAAGAAAATTATAACAGAGAAACTGAATTTCACTTTTTCTTCAGGAGAAAAATTGTTTTATTATGAAAGCCAATAAACAAATTAATGTCTGAATGGAATAGCGACGCGTCGTAAATGTACGTACGCGCAGTTATACTTTAAACTTGCAAATATTAAATTGTCATTTAGTGAAGAAAAATTATCGCAAGTTTATGGTTGAGTTTTCTCACTCGGTTCATGTTGCTAAAGAAATCTTGATTGTAAAATTTACTACTTTTCTCGACCAGCTTTGACGTGCACACGAGATGAAATTTCGAATAGTTTTGTGATTCTCCTGCATTCTTTCATTGCCCAATTTATTCTGAAATATGAATATAAATGATGCGCAAATAAAACATTACTGAGAACTAAAATTTCTCACGTTTTAATGATCGTGAAAGATATTTTACATATGGCTTAGTAATCCATTATTTGCAGAGCCATTGATAAAATATTAGCTCACTGACATTAATGCAGAGGAAAGTTTGTCTGCAGATATTTGCTGCAATCCCTCCAGCTTCACGACTGCTCGTACCAGTAGCAATTAAGTCGAACGATAAACTCATTTTAAATGAAGCGGATGCCGCGCACTAATGAGGGGAGATGAAGATCTCTGCGTACGAAACACTCATTAAATCTCAGGATTAATCATTTAAAAATGAGATAAATTTCCTTGACATTTTTTGTAGCATCATTCAGGCAATTCCAACTGTTAATGCAGAAGGCAATTCCAACTGTCAATGCAGAATGATTTCTAACCTTTACTTGTTAAAATAATGTCCTGTTGTATGAATTAAAATTTTTACACAATTTTACGTAATTTTAGATATGATGAAATGAATTAATTATTTCGCGTGTCGCTACTGTCGTGTTGGAAAAATATAATGAATTATTACTAGTTATTGTGTGTTTTCGATAAATCTTTACCAATAAAAATTCTCGCAATGAGCACCAAAATATTGAGCTCTACAATATTAAATTTTGTATGAACATTGGCCCTTCCTTGAATCTCTCTATTTTGTCACATAAATATATTTTCTCATGACGGAAAGCCGAGCTCGCCTCGCCTCGAGTATGCACCTGCAGCCGGCAGAGGAAGAGCCTCTAAGAAAATTTACCTTCAATATTTCACGGAATTCATTCGCATCACCGCGATTGGTAAGGGGCTAAGCCCGATAAATTTATCAGCAAAGTCAGGGCCTGAAGTTGTGCGGGAATCTCCTTATGGAAGCGCCTCTTGTTTCCAGCAAGTGGTCTTTGGAGGTGTGAGGGAGCTTCGGGAAACTCATTTAATCTAATAAGAATGCGAACTTGTGAACAGACTTTGGGTTTGATCATAATATATTTTTAAAATCGACGTTTCTGGATCATCCGATGACGACAAAATTAAAGCTCGAATGAAAACTTTGGCAAAACATGCTTCTGGGTCAACAGAATTGATCAAAGAACTTTGTTTTCATCGTTTGCAGAGAACGAAGCTAACTGCCCAATATGATCCAAAAATTTTAGAGCAAATATATTGCTGTGTTGACAGACGCTTCGTTAATAAACGGAAGGAAGGAATGCAATTTGCATGGGCCAAAACAAAATATGAGGACTGAGAATTGTTTGTATGATTATATTAAATATATTCAGAGAGCGTCAACTCCATTGATACCAACAGAGGAATTCAATTAAACAAGCGATGATATACAGTTGGCTCGACGGCGTTGACCATCGGCATCATATGAGCCAGACATTCATCAGCGCAGTGCTGATGGCGTCTGACCATCGGCATCATATGAGCCTGACATTCATCAGCGCAGTGCTGATGGCGTCTGACCATCGGCATCATATGAGCCAGACATTCGTCAGCGCCGTGCTGATGGCGTCTGATGTTCTGCTGGTGGCTGGGAAAGGAACCCCGCAGCCCAGGCATGCAATCTCGTGACGCTCGGTATCTTTGGACATCTCGTCGCCGCTGTACAATAAAATAAAATAAATGATTAGACACGCAATAGACTATTTTTGGCGCATCTCATTTATGGAAAAAATGCACTATTTTGCTCGCCATGTCCGTCTGTCGGTCTGTCTGTCCGTCCGTGACTTTACGTTTTCGTCGACGAGAAATGCGTTCTCTGTCACTCACTGCAGTGAGTGACAAAGAGCGCATTTTCATAATAATAATAATAATAATAATAATAATAATAATAATGAGTCATGAATAAACAGAAAATTGGCTATAATTCCTCCCGCACTTTAAGAATAGCAAAAATAAAATTGCATATTCAAAGCGAAACTTCCTAAATAATTTTTTTGTATTATTATTCAAGTCATAGAAATATCCGGAGTGTAAACCTCATGTACGAGTATTTTATTTGAAAGCCTCACTGTATTTTCATGTTTTATAATTGTCGGATAATGTGAATGTTTTCAAGACACAATTCACACAATTCATCATGCATAAATGATCCGCAAAGATTTGATCTTGCCAATCTCAGGGGAAGCTATTTTATTTGGGCCGGAAGCGCTCTCAATTTCTCACTCTAATCCCTTCAAAAAATAAAACAAATCTGGAGGTAATCATTTTTTTCAGTACTGAGATTTTTCAGGTGCCGACTTTTTTTTAAATTGGATGGAACGAAGCTTTGAGGTTTGCCGGATCTTCCATAAAAATAAAAAATATTTAATGTTGTTTGTTCAAAAATATGGCCTAATTAATATCAGAAAACTGTCAACGAATTAATGGTTTTTAATCATGGATCTAGACGCCATAATTCGTTGATTTATGAGCATGCTGCTACAGAATCAAGAGAGACCAATCTAACTTAACAATCTAGGATAACATTCCAACTTTGCTCGCAAACTAAAATACGTCGGATTTACGACTCCATCGCCAAGGTTTACAATACGTCGGATTTACGACTCCATCGCCAAGGTTTACGCCGCCAGAGCCATTCGACCGACGCCCAAATTCTTGCATTTAATGTTTCCTAATTTGCGTGCTGCGGCGTTTGGAAAACAGCGTCCAAGATAAGGTTTGTGGCCGCACTCATGTCGCGTCTTCTGTCAGCCAGAGCACATCACTGGACAACTTCTGATGGACTTACTGATTAGACATGAATGTCGTTATGCTATCCTAGAATGTTAACTATAAACTAGAGCTGGATGACTGGGAAATATTTGGGGAAAGTTCACTATTAGCATTCTGTTATGTATAATTTAAAAAGTTTATTTGTTGCATTCATTTAACTATGACATCATATTGATGAATAAGTTGCAACCAAATTAGAACCGAGGCAAACGGAGTAGCAGAAATTCTGCTGAATAGCGGATAATTATAGGCTAATGTGAGTGGGGAACATTCCCACTCACATTAGCTAGCCTCAAATTACCACTAATCCGCTTTATTTGGTAAGCTATTTTTACATTCAATAGATTCTGAGATCAGTATTTTGAAAAAAATGAGTAGAGGCTTCCTTAGATTTATATACTTCAATTACTTTAACATTGAAAAATGAAAGAAGTTTCCACTATAACGCTTCCAACTTATGCAGATGAGTGAGAAGTGATGAGATCCATATAGGCGTGGCAAGCTTTAATATAAAGTATTTAACATCTGCTCAAATCAGTACATCGTAACATCTGCCCTGTATTGTACCTGAAGATTTAACATTGCGCTGGCCGATGTTTGTTAGGCAACTTCATCGCGGCAGTCAAACGTATGATTGTATTGATTGCTGACATACTGTATATTCGATACTTTCTTAGAATCGGATTAGAATCGGATACTTAGACACTAAAATTAATTAACTCGTATAATCACTGTACAGGGAAACTTGACAGAAATCAATATTATAGAAAAAACGTAATTACGCATGTAAAGTAAATATAAATGCGTGAAATATTTACTACAAAAAAAAAAATCGTGGTAAAAATGAATGGAAGTTTCATTCCTTGAAATGTGTTTTCGCTGCTTAAAATTAGTTCCGACTTTCAACGCAATAAGAATTTTCTAGAATGCAGATTGTTTTCTTACTATTTGAAACAAGCCCCCTATACTCTCCAAAACGTATAAAATTTATCGTGAACCCATCATTCTTCTCTAGGCGTGACTTGGTAAAATGTTTGCCGCTAGGTTGAGGCTTCGACGAGCTTCATCCATATGGGGTTCACGTACGGGCTTGATGAGGACCTGATCGCCACAACATTTGTTCCACTCGGCCGATACGAGAATAAAATCACTTCATTTAACTTGATTATAAATTCAGGACAAATTTATGTTTTTCCCCTCTCGATTATGTCGTAATGTATTCTGAATTAATTATATTATTCGCATGGATCAATTTCAAATAAAAGAAGAATTCAATAGCAAAAAAGTGCCAATCGAATTCAAAATATTTTTACTGAAAACCATCCGGTGTTTATACCTTTGTACCTAATCTAATTATATTTAAATTATAAGGAGAAGTTGTAAAGGAAGACTTTAAGGAAGACGAAAAGAAGACTTTCTTTCAGACGAAAGTTTTTCTTCTCACAACTTCTCAAATACGCTCGATTTATTCATAGAAAATTAAATTATGAAAAAATATTATCTTCCGAAATGTTTTCTATATTTTTCTGTTGAATTTTTAAACAGTGCCTTGTATTCTGTGGTAGCTCCTATTGTACATCTGAGGATCTTTCTTGTTCGATAAGCTGCAGTTCTCATGTGCTTCATGGTAGAAACCAGCTTTGTTTCTCAACTTATATAATTACAATATAGATAATTATTTTCTAAATTTTCATATGTATTAATTCAAATGCCCGCACGAAATGTTTAAAAAAAATATCAGCTACTGCGCACAAAAAATCACTGGGATTCTTTGCATCTCAATTTAGAATGGAACTGAGACATCAAAGACTGCCATATCATACCGAAAATAAAGTGCACGTTCCAGAATTTTTGTTGTCGCACAAATGAGGCCTGGTTTAAACCGGAAGACTATAGAAGATTTCATGGAAGTCGTTAAGATTGAAACAGAGCGTTTACCGAGGCGATAAGTGGCTCGCAAAAAGATGCTAGTTAAAAGCGAGAGATTTATTGTGTTTCAACGCATCAAGTTTTAATTAGATGGACGAAAAATTATCTTGTGTTGTTAATTATTTCGAATTTAAATGGCTTTTTAAATCTGGCTGCTATAAATAAAAATTCTCGGTATCTTGGGTTAGGCTCCTACGATTAATCATTTTAATTCAAAACTAAGTAGTAATTTGAAGCAAGTTCATTTAAAAACTACGAAACGAAGTATTTTGAATTAAATGTGGTTTTGTGGTACTTTTTACCAACCAGGAACTGGATTGCATCCCCGACGTTGCAATTGTAACTCACCGGACCAGACATTTCATGTATTGGTCGGGCAGGCTTAGCGAACAAATGACAAGTCGATAAATCCTTGTAGTTGATACAACCAAGTTTCGCAGAGAACTTCCTGTCTTCTTTTGGTTTGAAAGAAAATTGATTTGGTTTCAGTGCTGAGAAACCGTACTTCTCCCTCATTTTCTCATTCAAGTATAATGTGACGCGAGTATTTTTAAAATGACTCAAATAAAAAATTCCCGACTGACTACAATCCATTTGGCTAGCCGTTCTATTTGACAAACTTAGCAGCATCATTTCGATTTTAAGAAGTCGCTCAGTGTTGAAACTTGTTGACGATGTCGTACATTTTATGAGCATAATATTACAAATGTAATCTTATAATTTTCACCACATGAAAATCATGAGATGACCCCATGTTGTCTCATGAATGTCATGTCATGTAAATAATCTTTTGAATCCCATGATCACTGTGATGTTAGAAATTTATTAAGCTACACTTACCTCCACTATACTTTCGTCACGGCAACACTCACCATTATGGGCTATAGAGTTGCATGACGAAAAGTCATTATTTGGAGCTTGCAGGTTCCAGACGAAAGCGAGACCAATCAAGGACGCTTCATTACAAAACTTACGCGAGCACAACGTGTGTTCTTTGCCCCGCCGGCGTTATTTCTGAATGTTGGAAAGAACTAAATTCGCTCGATTCTGGTATTAAATTTCAGGGAACGTCGAGTATCATGGGTTACATTGAAATAAAATGAATGCGTTCATCAATAAACCTATCCAATGGTCCTTCCAGACTCCTGACGAGGTTATCTAATCAAACGAATAGATTTTCGAAATATTTAAGGTTTATTTACTATATATAGCAGCATGGAAATTCAATTAAGGTCTCAGGGGAAGAAGCATGCTTTATATTTTATGAAGATCGCTTTGTCGGTCCATCGGGGGTCCGTAATTTCAGTTGGTATGTGTGCTTAGTTTTCTGGCATCCACGAATGATGAGATTTCAAGGAAGCTTCCTATTTATTAGCCCACGTAATGCATGGAAGGAGTAACGTGAAACGCATGAGCATACATTTTCTGTGATCGATGTCAAAATGTCAGAAATAAAGTTCATGCCAGATATTAAGAAGCAACAAATTTAACATTTTATAGTTTTAAAATATCATGTTCACACTGTTAAGTGCATTTGGTGGCAGTTATTTAGACTTGCAATATTTTTCCCAACAGTTGGGCATCCATACACACTATAGATTCTGAATCGCAGCCATTGATTCCCCCGACAACTTCATTGAAAGCAAAGCTCTGCGATTTCTTACAATTGAGCGAAGGTTAATCGATCATCAGGGCCGTTATGAGGTGATCTCAGATAGAGACTGGCCTCCTACCGAGAATTTCAATGGGCTTTCCGATTCTTAGAATTGAAATTAAATGCACGAATTGAACGAAAATCTGTGATCAATGGAAGGATAAGGTCATTTGAAGGTTCAAATGGTCTTTGAGATCGCCGTGCGAATGTGTATTATCATCAACTATTTATTATTCGATGCATTTGCATGCTCTCAGTTAACGACCAACATTATTATTCAGAAAGTAAAATATTGAGACCTTGTAAATTATTTTTTGGCGATTAGATGAAGCATTTATTTTCGAGTTTAATTTAAGTAATTGTAATTTAATTGTAATTATTACTTTCAAATTAATATGTAGTAATGGGTGTAGTTGGCTGTAGCTACATAATGAAATTTTGCGATGGCGGTGATTAAAATACGTGTCATGTAAACTTGGTGCTTATTATCCCGACAATCTAAACCCAGTGCCAACGGCAGTGCATTACCAAACATTTTTAAAAAATTGACGCAAATAATTCGGCGCCTTTATTGGCCACTTGCAAACAATCAGAAGCTTTTTTGAAAATTTAATTACTTTTTTTATCATTAAAAACGCTGGAATTCATTCACAACATGGCTGAAGTCGAGTAATATGGGGAGAGACATATAAATTTATTGTCTTGAAATTCTTTCTGTTGCTTTTTTCATCCGGCACCAGAATTCCCCCAAATTTTATGAGATTTCGAAGAATTGGTCTGAAGGTTCCCAGTAAATCATCGGTTATGAGCAGTTTCTAAATGTGTTGCGATCTCGTCTCAGATTTTAAGCCAAAGAGCTGAGTCAGCGCTGCAACGCTCTCCTCTGCACTGCCAAACCCAAGGATGGCACTCGGTTGTCGAGAGGCTCGGCATTTCCATAAAAGATGCAATAAAAAACCCGGCCTGCTTACCCATTAATTTAAGTAACAAACTGCCTTTAGCAAGACAATAATCGGTCAGCATTGAGACCTTGAAATGTCAATTCCTGCATTTTACCGGGAATAGCGATAAAAAAACCACCGTATATACTATATATCCATGAAACTAAATGCCGCATCTTCCATTTACCAACGTTAAAAGTTTAATGTACATTGCGCCAGCATCGATGCCTTGCCTCACTACATTGTGCCAGCAATCCTGGGAGGAAAATAAAGGAATTCATGATCTCCTACGCAGGAGGAAATTTACTGTTTTGTACAAATCAAAATAAATTTGCTAATGCAAGTCTGAATTCCTTACATTAATTTCTTGGAATTAAATGGAAAGTCTTGGATTGATGGCTCTCAGAATATCAGCCTCAAGAATTAGATAAACGAAACTTTACTCAGAAATGTTTACAGGAAATCTCATTGTAAACGTGGAAGCGTTGTAGCCACATTTCAGTGTTGAAATGAAGCTCATTCCTCAGCTTGTTTTACTCGAGTCAGTTGCATTAATTTCGCAACGAAGACAAGGGTAAAGCAATTTGGCTCCTCTCGTAATTTGGGCTATCATTGCAATCCTAAATGAGTATATGGATTACGGTTTATTAAGCTATCGTTAAAACCTTAGATTTGGATAAATATTTCACATAGAAAAATATAATCCAAATTTAAATGGGTTAAAGATGAATTTGAACAAGTAAATCTTAATCAATGTAAGTTCCAGAGACAGGATCATCTCAGGATCAGCGATGATATCGATTAGGTATTTATAGATTCCGACATTTTAGACCGAATCCGCCAATTTCGCGGGACGCCGACATTTTCCTAATTCACTGACACGCGACGTCTGTTCAGGGTCATAAAATTCATCTCGTATCGAGCGCATTTGGTTATAAGTCGATAAAATGCTAGGATGGGAAACTGGAATCCTAGGATACGCTTCCGTAAAATGAGGCTCAAGGTGCTTGTCGTGACGGCAATCAGAACAGCTCACGTCAATAGGGATTGTGTTTTCAGGATTGTTTTGTTTTGTTAGATTAATTCCTCTTAGTATATCAGTCATGACATGCCAAGTGCAGTGACAAAAGTAGTAAATTTAAAAAAGTATGATGTGATCAACATATCTTATTTTGAAAACCTCGATTCGATTTTCTAGTACCAGAATGTTTTATTTCTTACAAAATATTGAAGACATATTAAAATAAAATATTTCTCAGAAATGTATTCTCTGAAACAAAAGTAATTTATTTCAAAGCTGATCTTATGACAACATTTGTCAGTAACACTTCTATCAATTATTTATTATAACTATATTTATCAATTATTATCAGTTAATTTTATTAAAATTTTATTCTAATATTAGGAGCATTTGTTGTGTACAGCTTCGTTAAGATAATGTATACCGTATTTATAACGACACAATTCTAGCCTTGATTGGAGGAAGCCACACGACCAGATACCTCTGAACGATTGTCGCGCCCCCGACGTGCCTGACACTTCAGAACGATTGTCGTGCCCCCGACGTGCCTGATACTTCAGAACGATTGTCGTGCCCCCGACGTGCCTGACACTTCAGAACGATTGTCGTGCCCCCGACGTGCCTGATACTTCAGAACGATTGTCGTGCCCCCGACGTGCCTGATACTTCAGAACGATTGTCGTGCCCTCGACGTGCCTGAAACTTCAGGATGATTGTCGTGTTCCGCCGAGCCCCGGCAATGGCCGGACGATTCATCAGATTTCGTCGCTGTATCAGAGCACTAAAGTTTTGAACGACCTGAAAACAAGGGAAGAAATAGACGAAATATTTCCTGATCTTAGAGTCTCGTACTCGAGATAAGAATAAATAGAAATTTATATATCTTGTGTGAGCATTTCCAGCTTAGAATGCTGTCTCGAAATTGTTATTCATGTATTTACGAAAATCCATATCTTTTTGTAGACTTTAGTATTCGAGATGAGGATGCCAGAAAATTCTCTAAAATCATGTTAGTGCTATAGAGCCATGCTGTTTTATTCGCGTAACTCCCTTTCTTTTAGCATAAATGACCGGGCAAATCAGCCTGCACAGAAGTTTGCGTGACCTAAAACTTATATAAATGAATAAAGTTCTACTATGAACGAACTTAAAGTTGCAAGACTTTTGCACCGGAACACTTTACCTGTTTAATATGGAGACCGAAGCTCATTGTTGAATCCATGATGAATATGCAAGGCGACTTGGCGACTTATTCTTGAGTTGCTGACATCAAGACTACGTAAAAGCTCGCCTCAACAGGAGCATATCAGCGACTCCCGAGAAGCGTCTTCAATGAATCCATTAACGTTTTCGCATGTTTTTACATTCAGATAAACTGTAATTAATTTGAAAATAGATTGCGGAAATTTTAGTGCAATAAAACATTTTCTTTCGGTCGCAGAAGCCGTGCAGGCATCGAATATAACGTCCATGATACTCCAGTCCTCATCGGACAAGCGCCATCGAATTGCATTGGCAGAGCACGAATTTATTTCGACACACGGCGATATTTGAAGAGATTTTAGATTTATTTTGTGAAGCACGTCGCGACTTTACGGCCTCTTCCTGAAATGCCGTGAAATTCGTCTCTGATGAAATAGATATAAATTCACGCGCGGGTGTGACTACTGTGCTTATTCTGCGACGCTCTTCTGAATTACGACTTGTGTTGCAATATGGAAATTTCGGATCGGAATTATACGGCATCGTGCAATGCTGCTATATATATATATGCGCCTCCTGGAATCACGCTAAAATAATACATGTAACGCATAATGTATGTTTGTTTGTTTTCTTAATATGTTTTTACCTTATACATTATGGAGAGAGAGTAATAATTTAATGACCATTTTAGGACGTGTCGCAACAAAACTATTTACAATTGAAACGAGCGCCGCGAGTACTTCAGTTTATAAGATTCTATTGATCTTGTTTAGAAGTTCATCAAAAAATTCTTCTAATAATACAGAAACTAACAAATTGAAACCATAAGAAGAAATCATATATAAGAAGAAACCAATTGAAATCATATAAGAGAATTCTTAGACCAGAAAGAGAGTTTGGCTCTTATTTTGAAAATACTTTAATGCAAAATAGAGCTTACGGTCGATTTGATTGCTTTTATTAAATTACCTTTATTATGTATTAATTACCCGGAATTACCTGTATTCGCACTTTAAGCTCATTTAACTATCGAGAGACGAAATCTTAAACAACCGTTCATAAGTTGATTTAAATGGTTATTTATTCCACGCCCTCAGTTTTACACGTATTTTATTGCTGCTTAAGACTGAAGTTGGCGTATTGTTACAATCCAGATCTTGAAAGCATTCCTGACAATTGCTCGTACAAACAGGTTGCAGTTATGTAACAAGTAACGAGCGGCACGCACAATCAATACGCAAATAAATGCTATAATACAATCAATAAGTGACTATTGAAGCGTTTGTTTGAAAGCCAATGGCCAATATTGGTGCTCGAGCTGTTTCTGATTTGATGAGTTGGCTGCTGCTTCGAAGCCATATTTTTAAGCCTATAATGAAATAACTCAAGCGAGTACACCTACAACAGCAAGATGAGGCGACGGTCGTTCAGTAAAACAAAAATTTAGGCTGGGATATTTAAAGAAAAGTCTATTTTCTTTTTGGCTTAAGTGGCACAAATATGAACCATAGCAGCTAAAAATGCAACCAATCGAATACAAACTTGCAAAGACTTCATAAATAAAAAACCAGTTTTGAATTCCAACGGCAATGAAAATACTAAAGCTCTCATTGAAATTTCTTATCGTCCACCTCATTAAATAATCATTACATTGATAAATTGTGTTTTGGTCTTAACCTTTTCACGCTCAGAATTTGTTTTCATACTTTCAGCTTATAAATACATCAGCAGCAGAGAAACGGAAAACAAGACTTTAAAGTTTCAGCAAACAATCATGTTGGTGGAAACTTCTCATCGTTGCGACTGTTATAAAATACCAGGATCTTGGATTTTGATCGCCACGTGTACAATGCAGAAAATGATAACATCAGATGGAGTAAAATCCCTAAATTACGATAGATTTGTGGATTAGTGGCCGAGCTCGTAATTGTAGTAATAATGCCAAGAGAAATTAATTGCTTGATTCAAATTTTGTGAAATGAAATGGCCCATGATGAAGCTTGAAAAGACTTCTTCATTGTTTTTACAACATCATTTCATGTTATCTGATGAAAATTGTACGAATCTGAAAGTTAAATTCTTAGATTTAACGTTATTTTTTGTTAAAAAATCCTAGATATTGAGATATTTATTTAGTCAATACCGCAGTGGGCGAAGACGATTGCGTGCCAAGATGAGTTCGTCATGCACGAGTTAAGGATATCTCGGAATGTCCCAAGGACGGAATGCGTCAAATGTCTTCCGCGCCGTTAAGCTCACAAGTTAACACATGAGATTGCTGCTTGTCTGTAGCCAGCGGGTGTAACAAGCAGAAAATGAGGCTGTCCAACATGCCAGTCACATAGTTCAAGAGCTCACGACATGAATATTTTCTGCCATCTTCTTCGGTCCTTTCTTTCTGCTCCACAGATCTCAAAAATGGGTTTAGGGAGCGATTTCGAGCTGCTGCCAATACGACTGGTACGGTACTTTTAAGTTTTAACCGAATATTAAGAATAATAGCAATTTTCCACTGATTGAACGCTACTATTTACGAGGGTATTATCAGTATTTTATGCTGCTGAAGAGGCAAATGAATCTATTTTAATGCTGAACCAACCAATGCTGATGAGGCTTGTTGAACCAATTTTATCCTATAGATATGTGTACAAAAGTAGGGACTACCGAGCAGCAAGTGTTCAGACTAAACTTAAGACTTTTCCCCAGACGTTCACCTCCAGCCTAGACAAAACCGCCATCTTCAAAAAACCTTCATACATAGAAAGCAGTCATTCACATGCCATCGAACTGAAAGCTTCGAAGAGGTTCTCGTTCCTTCCGTTAGACAAGACTGGCTCGTATTGGGCTTGCAAATGTAAAACGTCCAAATTTTCGCTTCGCGATCGTTGAGTCGATGTGGTATCGAAATCGCCAGCTCGTGTTTCTGGCTCGTCTCGAATATCTCAGGAATTTATCGAAGCTTCGTCCAAGCAATGCGGACTGGATAACCGAATCCATAGATGACTTAAATTGAATACGCCATTGAATCCAGCTCGTTGTCTTACTTAGGTAGGCTATTCATACGCTAACAAAATTTTTCATTAAATGAACGTCGCTTCAAGTCAAGTGCTAACGATACGAGAGAAACGGAAATTGAAACGTACTATCTTATCTTATAGCTTTGAGGTATTCGGGCTTTGTGCTGAACCTGTATAGTTAGGAACAAGCCAAAGAATTCAGAATGACCTGGAGTTCCATTAGCGACATTTGCAGGTGGAAACTTTTTGCCAGAAGTTCTTCGTGTTTAGCCCACAAATATAGCTGAGTATTTATCGAAACTCGGAGGACTTATGAGCCTGAAATCCAGAGAGAGCAATGAGTGTTGAATGACATTAAACATTGACATCGAACAAATGACATTAAACATTGATATCCAATGGAAAATAAAATAATCACCTAATGACTAAAAGTCCAGAATAAAATGACCAGTCAGTTTTATTGATTAAAATATCTGATATATCCCTTATTTGAATTTTTTTTCCAGCAGGGATTTTTCATCTCCGCCATCGTCCGTCTGAGAAGAATAACATGGAGCTCGGCGAAGCAGCTGCGCTGAGTTATGATAAGCTCTCAAGAAGAAACCCTTGAGGTAATGTCGTCATGTCTTCTTCAATAATAGGGTAAAATCATACAGCATAGAGAAGGACGAGCTATGCTGTATGATTACAGCTGTATGGGCTGCTGATCAGAACCAGAAACACGAGCAC